>NW_008355642.1:6481125-6482751 GCF_000622305.1 Nannospalax galili | reverse complement strand
CGAAAGGACATGAAAGGAGATTTGTGGGAAGGAGGGAGATTGACAACTGCGGGAAGAGTATAAGAGAGGGTGGAAGGTAAGAGTGATCAGAATGCATATATATATATGTGAAATTTTCAAGAGAATAAGTTTAATTTTTAAAAAATCAATAAATAAGTACATTTTTTGTAAATGATGAAAGAAGGGAAAACAAGAAGTATAGGGCCTTAATTTATTATCCATATCCTGGCTCGTTCCAAAATAGATTTTTGATGACTTACAAAAATAGATTTAATGCCACAAGACCAAAACAATTAAAAATAAGTAGAATTAGGAAAAATGAGCTAAGCTTTTCAGAATCAAACAAGTGCTACTGAAATATGTTTGCACCATTGCTACTGCCTGGAAATGTGTGATATAATATATGGGCCAACAACCTTAAAGGAAATAAATTTTGACTAGGATGAAGAGACAAACATTTGTGAAACACAGTATGGAAGAGTGGTTAGAATCTTTGGCTTTGTAATTTTTCTTTGATTTTCTTGAGGGCGTTGGAATCTTAATGTGTCCAGTTCTAAATATCAGCTGCTTGAAATAGTTATGGTTTTATGCAAGTCCTTTAAACTTTTACTGTGGCTGTATGCTCATTTGTAAACTGACAGTAACAATACCTTAATCACTGGGTTTCTGTGAGGATTGGACAGATACACTAAACGCTTTGCTTATGCTTATTATAATAATTCTATGAATCAGAACAGATCTAAACTTTTAACTCCCTGTGACCATACACAATCAGAATGCAGAGTAAAGAAAAGAAAGAGTGCACTAAGAGAGTTAAATCTGGCATCATGCTATAGATGACTAATAAGCTATATCTTGGTGCATAAGGATTTGAATGGGCAAAGGTGAAAGGTAAGTTAATGCCAATCAAGTAGGCTACAAATCAGTCTGTTGAATATTGAGACTAGAGGCATTTGTGGTGAAGGGAAATTAAAATCCCCAAAGAACCCTTAGAGACCTTCAGAAAATCAATAGAGTGAAATAAATCTTATCAGTAATTTGTGGATAGCTTTGGATTTCATTTTCTCAACTAAGCAGTAAATCTTGATATTTCCATTTTTCTGAAGGATTAAGGGATCATTGTGGGATTATTTTGAGTATTGTTCCTTCAGTGATAGTCTGCAGACATCAAGCAAGATTCATTAAATTGGAAGATACCTATGTTTTAAACCTTAGGCATGCTTTATTTTTGAAGATTCATTGAAACATTCTATAGTAAATTTTAGATCATACCATTATGTCCAGAAATCACATAAGCTTTTTTTTCAGTCACCATAAAATATGTGGATCAGTCCTTAAATGTGCAGTAAGAATTGCAGTGGTTGTGCTGGTGCATTTCTCCTCAAAACTTGTAAAGGAGGATGTGACCAGCAAGTTGTTCCTAGTGCCAGAAATTGTGAACTTATCAGTAAGGGATTCAGAATTAGTTTTGATGATGTGGAAAGTGAAAAGTGCAAAAGATTTAGGTTTCCAAACAGATGTTTTCAAATGATAAAGGTAACCTCTTTCAGAGAAAACAATCATTACCTTGTGTGTTACTTGTATTACTATCTTTTCTGCCTGCTAAAATAGGCCCAACTTTATACA
>NW_008355642.1:6459182-6481019 GCF_000622305.1 Nannospalax galili | reverse complement strand
AGAATTTTTAAAAGTGAAGTCATTTAATCTCAAAGCAGGTCGTCTGTTAAGTGGTCCTCTTAAGACACTATAGAATCATGTGCATTTAATTTTGAACTATTATTCAATCCAAATGAATTTCTCTGCAACTATACATCCACTTGAGCAGAGAGAGAGAGAGAGAGAGAGAGAGAGAGAGAGAGAGTTTGCTTAATTCAACTCTCCTGACATCTCATTTTCTCATTTTGCTGAGGATGAATTGGACTTACTGGCATAGTGAGTTACTATCCAAGGACTTTGTCTTTTCCCCTAGAGAGCTTTTTAAAATTCTTGTGTCAAGCTGAGATATGGACAGCACGAATCAAGGAAAGCAGGGCCATAAGTCAAGATCATCAGAGCCAATATAAGCAGCAAGAAGCCAGTGTGGTAGAAAGAACTGAGGTTAAAAACAAGATAGTGCTCATAGATGGGAAGCCCACTCTGCAGTACACGGTAAGATGTTAGAGGATACAGAGAAAGCAGGCAGCCCAACTGAGAACAAAATACCATTGCCAAGGTACTGTAGAGCTAAAGCTAAAACCTGATCTTGGCACAAAAACCTGCATCCTTATTGTTTTGCTCAAATAATCAGTGACTGGTACTTGAGGAGTAGGACTAGGAGTAAAACAGTTCATTCTATCTGGGAAAATCTAACAATTATTGTTCTAGAATAGAGTCTTAAAATATGAAAATGTCAAACATAGAAGAATGCTTAGAAAATTTCTTAGCTAACCCTGTCACTTTTTAGAAAAACATTGAATTTCATCAGGAGAGTGCATTTATTTTAAAAAAAATTGAGACATAATGGGAAGGCCAAAGCTACAAATTTAGTGTTTAGACACCAGTGTTCTTTTTATGATATGCTTCTGCCTGAGAAACCTATGATTTTCATTGATCCCATGGGTCTTTAAGAAGATGAAAGAGGAAAAAGTAAGCAAAATTTATAGGCATGTCATTTGGTGGACATGGAGCTTCTGTTCATTCACCCTAGACCAAATTCACCATGAGAAACTTCTATTGAGATTGAGTCTGCATGGCAATTCAGCAAGACCAGCCCTATTAACTCTAAATAATTCATCTTCTACTAGACACTGCACCACTTATCACTTTGAAACAATTGTGGATCAAACCAAACTTATTGCTTATAACTGTGAAAAGTGTTATTTAACATCTACTTTGAAGCCTATGTTCTATTTCTGTGTAATGTAGGTATTGTTCCTCACTGTCCTCAAAAATGATTTCCTGGCTCACCTACTGTGGTGGTTTGAAAGAGAATGTCCCCCATAGGCTCCAAGTATTTTTATATTTTGTACCCAGTAGGTGGCGCTGTTTTGGGAGGTCTTAGAAGGTGTGGCCATGCTGGAGGAAACACATCACTGGGGGTAGGCTTAGGAGTCTTAAGCCTTGCCTCAGTCACTCTCTTTCTTTCTGTGCCTACTTGAAGATGTGAAAACTTAGCTTCAGCTTCTCCTCCAGCTACCTCTACATCCATGCCTTGCCACCATGATGGACTGACTCCTGCCCCTTTAGAACCATACCTTTGGAACCATATACTAAATAAACTCTTCCTTTTATAAGTTCCCTTCATCACGGTATTTCTATCACAGCAAGGGAAAAGTGACTAATACAGTAATTGATACCAAGAATGAGCTGTTGGCTGTGAAGAACCTGACCATGTGTAGATTTACAGGAATGTGGAAGATTTTGGAGGTTTGTGCCAGAAAAGTGGTTGACTGCTGTAAGCAGAGCTTGACAGGCTATTCTAGTAGGGGCCTGGAAGAAAGTCGTGCTGAGAACAATGTAGTTTCAGAGGGAAACAAGGACTTAAGCTGCAATTGGGATATTTTGGCAAAGAGTCTGGTTGGAATCTGCCATAGCCCAAATGCTTGCCTGATGCTAAATTGAAAAGCAATGGACTAATTTCTCTGGGGGAAGAAATTTCAAGACAGCCTAGTGTAGAAATGGTGGTGTGGCTATTAATGATAAATATTATGCAGATTTAGCATGAAAAAGAGAAAATAGGACAGAAAGAAATGCAGAACATACAGTTTGGATTGAAAAAGGACACTAGGAAGACTAACATTGGAGCTGAGGTATGTGCTGAAGGAGAGGATCCCTTTGATAAAGGAGATTAAAATCATTAAGGAGAGGTCTGGAGATTTATTTGGATATAAACAATGGAGAGAGTCCCTCCAGGGCAAGACCAAACCCAGCTAAGCCCGTGGTTTGTGAAAGGAAACCAATGCAGGCGTTTTCTACTAGAAAACAACTTAAGAGAAAAGCTTCTAAAGTAGATAAAGCAGGCTGGGGTCCACTCCAAACTTGCAGCCAGACTTGGCAGTGTCATTCACCTGGTGCTGGCTTTAGAGACATGAAATATGCAAGAGTGAAGGGGTCATTGGTTCTTCCTCCATGGTTTTAGAGAGCCGAGGAGGCTAGGCAGAGTGCAGCAGGGGTTCCTCTGCATAAAGAAGGCCCTGATAATCCATTGCGTGAAGCTGCGAAGGTGAAGCCTGGTTGACAATGGAGACCCCAAGAGCACTTATGTGATGCCAGAGCTGAGACATCTGCCAAGAAAAACTGACTATAGGGAGTGGTACCAGTCCAAGAGAGAGATGCATGTTTCACACAGCAAAGCCGGAGAGGCTGAGACATCTAAATCCTTTCAAAGTAAAGTCCCAGAAGTCAAACATGGAGCTCCTGGATTGGTGTTTTCCCTCCTGGTTTTCAGTCTTTTTTTGGTCCAGTATTTCCTCATTATGCCTCTATTCCTCCCTTTTGGATTGGGGATGTGTATTCAGTTCCACTGTATGTTAGGAGTGTGTAATTTGTCTTTTGATTTTAAAGGGTTTAAAGTTAAGATCTTGCCCTGAGCCTCAGAAGAGACTTTGGACTGTGAACTTTTGAATAGTATTGAGACTGGTAATAATTTGGGGGACTTTTAAGGTTGGACTAAATGCATTTTGCATTTTATATGATCATGAGCCTATGGGGGCCAGGGAGTAGGATGTAGTAGTTTGAATGAGAATGCTCCCATAGGTTCCAAATAGTTGTACATTTTGTCCACAGTTGATGGTGCTGTTTTGGAAAGTCTTAGAAGGTGTGGCCATACTGGAGGAAACATGACATTGGGCTCAGGCTTAGGGAGTTCTTAAGCCTTGCCTGAGTTGCTTTCTTGCTTCCTGCACCTGCTTGAAGATGTGAGAGCTTAGCTTCGGCTCCTCCTCCAGCTACCTATGCCACAGTGCCTTCTGGCCATGATGTACTGACTCTTGGCCCTTTAGAAGCATAAGCTAAATAAATTGTTCCTTTTATAAGTTCTACTGGTCACTGTATTAGTCAGGGTTCTCTAAAGAAACAGAACTGGATAGAGTCTGAGTAGTCCAACAATGGCTTCACCACACTGGAGAGGCTGAGACTCCATAGTTGCTCAGTCAACAAGGCTGGATGCCACAAGGCTGAATGTATCAGTAGTCCCAATCTGGCACTGAATGTCTGATGAATTCCAAAAGATCAGCTAGTCTTCAGTCTACAGCAGAAAGATGAATTCATCAGTGAGAGAGAAGGCAAGTGGCAAACACTCTCCTCTGCCATGGCCTTTTATATGGGCTGCCATCAGAAGTTAACACCCACATTTAGGGTATGTCTTCCAGCTTTAGATGATCCAATCAGGAAGATCTCTCTCATTTCAGTTAATCCACGATCCAGTCAAGCTGGCACCCAGGATTAGCCATCACAAGTCTACCACTTGTCAACTTGACACCCAATAGCATCTCACTATGTCATGCTTAATTTTCAAATGAAAACAATGGTGAGGTCATAATTTCACCTAACATGATATGACTATCCCATCATACAATGACCAATGCATTATATATCTTAGAGTAGGTGATAAGGTCTTCGAAGAATGCTTAGTCCTTTAGTATCTCATAACCCATTATCATATAGGTTCACAACACTTAAGCACTTAACACTTAACTCAACACATTCAAAAAAGAATGACACAAGTATCTGCTTACATATGTGTATGTATGCACAAGTCTATTCTTAACCAAATAGGACAAAAACAATCATGTCAATTACAATCCACATCTCTGCAATTGGTCACATGGCTTAAGTTGATATTTGTAACTACCTTCCTCTACTACCCATTCTGTATTTCCTCCACCATCAGCAAGCACCGCTGCAGGTCTTGGCTCTTTCCCTGGAGGAGTGACCCATACTTTCACCCTGAAAGGGTCCAGGCCTTTTGTTGTCCTGTCTGGATTGTGTTGTTGCAGTTTCACATTGATCTTAATCACAGGACATGGTAACACCAAAAGTCACCCTAAGGAATCTCCTGCCTTCTAGATATAATCCTTATTACCTCCACTGTGAAAAAATAGTCCAAACTCCCCCTGGTAGTCTGGGTCAATCACCCCTCCTAATACTGTTATTCCTTTCTTAGCCTGTTGACTTAAGGGCATCAGAAGCCCAAAGTGGCCAGGGGGAAAGCTTCACTTCCAGTTCAAATGAATGTTTGTTGTGTGTTCTGGCAGAAGCACTCCCTTCTCTGGAACCAAAATGTGTAAGCCAGCAGAGCACAAAGTCGCGGGTACAGGAAGCAAAAATTTTCCTAGTGAGTCACTAGGGGTGATAGTGAGTGGAATCATGCCCACTTCCACCCCTTGATTCCTGGACTCATGAATCCTGGCTATAGGAGAAACAGTACCATGTATTGGATCCTGATTCAAAGCATATACTGCCTTCTGGAGGACCTTGCCCCAGCTCTCCAGGCTATTGCCACCTAATTGGCACTGTAACTTTTCCTTTAAGAGGCCATTCCATTGTTCTATCAAGCCAGCTGCTTCAGGATGGTGGGGGACATGGTAGGATCAGAGGATTCCATGACTATGGGCCCACTGTCACACTACTTTGACTGTGAAATGAGTTCCCTGGTCAGAAACAATGCTGTGTAGAATACCATGACGGTAGATAAGGCATTATGTAAGTCCCTGGATGGGAGTTTTGGCAGAAGCATTATGTGCAGGAAAGGCAAATCTATAACCAGAATAAGTGTCTATTCCTGTAAGGACAAAGCACTGTCCCTTCCAAGATGGAAGTGGTCCAATGTAGTCAACCTGCCACCAGGTTGCCAGCTGGGCACCACAGGGAATAGTGCCATATCGGGGGTTCAGTGTTGGTCTCTGCTGTTGGCAGATCTGGCAACTTTTTTCATGGGCCCATGGAGCTTCAGGGATAGCTGAAGAAAGAGGCTGACTATCCACAAAACAGGTCATCCGATTTACTTGATTATTGAACTCATCTTCTCCTGAAGCCACCTTTTGATGAGCATTTACATGAGACACAAGTATGTTCACATCCTTTGCCCATTTGGAGAGATTTATCCTCATACTTCTTCTCTAAAGTCTTTCTCATGAATTTTCCAGTCATGTTCCTTCCATGTCCCTGACCATCCAGTCAACCATTGGCTATAGCCCATAAATCTGCATTTAATCACACTTCTGGCTATTTCTCCTTCCAAGCAAAATGCACAACCATGTGCACTGCCCAAAGTTCTGCCCACTGTAAATATTTTCCTTCACCAGAGTCCTTCAGGGTTGTTCCAGAAATTGGCTGTAATGCTGCAGCTGTCCACTTCTGAGTGGTGCCTGCATAGCATGCAGAACCATCTGTCAGTCAAGCCCTAGTCTTCTCTTTCTCAGTCAACAGATAATAGGGAACACCCCATGAAGCCATAGGTGCATGCTTGAGAACAGGAGACATTGTAACAGGCGTAGGAACCATAGGCATTTGAGCAACTTCTTCATGTAACTTTCTTGTGCCCTCCGGGCCTGCTTGGGCCCAATCACATATACACCACTTTCATTTGATAATGGATTGCTGCTGTGCACATCCTACTTTATGGCTTGGGGGGGTCAGATAACACCCAGCTCATGATGGGTAGCTCTGGTTTCATGGTGATTTTGTGGCCCATTGTCAAACGTTCAGTTTCCACTAAGGCCCAATAGCAGGCTAAGAGCTGTCTCTCAAAGGGTGAATAGTTGTTTGCAGATGAAGGCAAAGCCTTACTCCAAAATCCCAATGACCGCCACTGTGATTCCTCTATGGGAGCCTGCCAGAGACTCCAAACAGCATCCCTATCTGCCACTGATATCTCAAGCAACATGAGGCCTGCTCGATCATATGGCCCAAGAGGCAGAGCAGCTTGTACAGCAGTTGCTATTGGAGTCACTACATGATTAAGTTTTCAATACTCAATTGTCATTCTCCATGACCCATTTGTCTTCTGCACAGGCCAAATAGTAGAGTTAAAGATAGCTGTGGTGAGAATCACCCCCCCCCCGTGCATCTTTCAAATCCTTGATGGTAGCGCTGATTTCTGCAGCCCCTCCAGGGATGCGATACTGTTTTTTGGTTCACTATTTTCCATGGCAGAAGCAATTCCAGTGGTTTCCACTTGGCCTTTCCAACCATAATAGCCCTCACTTCACAGGTCAGGGAACCAATGTAGGGATTCTGCCAATTCCTAAGTATATCTGTCCCAATTATACATTCTGGTGCTAGGGAAATAACCACAGGTTGAGTTCAGGGACCCACTGGACCCACTATCAGTTGGACTTCAGCCAAAACTCCATTTATCACCTGACCTCCATAAGCTCCTACTTTAACTGGAGGGCCACTGTGCTTTTTAGGGTCTCCTGGAATCAGTTTCAACTCAGAACCAGTATCCAATAGGCCTCTGAAAGCCTGATTATTTCCTTTTCCCCAATGTACAGTTACTCTAGTAAAAGGCCGCAGGTCCCTCTGGGGAAGGATAGGGGAAAGGCTAACAGCATAACTCTTTGGTACTCTGACAAGGTCCTTCCTCAAGGTTACCCAGCCTTCCCTTCATTCGAGGGGCTCTGGTCTGTAAACTGTCTCAAGTCTGGAATTGGTTGACTGAGCGGGATTCTCTATTGCTACGATCCAATACTGACTTCCTGTCATTCGTCCTAGAGCTTTTCTGCTTATACAGATCAAATAAAAGCTTAGTAGGCTTCTTATGTATGTGGTCCCTGGAAACACCATGATTGATTAGCCAGTACCACAGGTGTATTTGAGTCATGCCATTGTAGGTATTGTTTTGCTTTTGCCACCAATTATGATAAGTGCGCTCACCTTGTCTTTGATAATTCAATACTGCCACATGACCCCTACTCCGAAGTCCTGTTACACCTATTATATTTACATTTAATTTATGCAATTGAGCAGCAGCATCTCCAACTGTAAGATCCAGTATAAGGAAAATAGCAAAAAACAAAGCTCTTCAAACGTTCTGGTGTCTCTCTCAGTACTTTCCATCTTATAAAATCCGTAAAAGCCATGTCCTCTGCACCCTCCCATTGTGGAGGATTTGGTTTCACACTGGGAATCCACTCGAGCATGCCAATTTGCATGAGCCTTACAACCCCTTCATCAACACTAAGCCAAGTGATATCAGGTGTCCCCAGCTCTCTTTCAGTAGGCCATCTTTTGATAAATACCTTGGCCAACCAATCAAATACACTTTTATCACCTTTTTTTTTAACTGCAGGAGCTTCCATATTAAACCTAGAAACTCCAATCAGGGGGCCCACGTCAATAAACTCAGCCTGATCCAATTTTATGTTCCTTCCATCATTATCCCGTACCCTTAAAATCCATTCCCAGAAATATTCATTAGACTTCTGCTTGAATGAACTAGCAAACTCACTAAATTCTTTAGTGGTGTAGTGCACCTCCTCATGGACCACACTTTGTGTCTCTCCTCTAGGGGCCTGCTTAGCTTTGATTCTGATGATGGGTCTAGAGGCAACAATAACTGGGCCCTGAGGGACATCAGCTTTGTCTTGCTAAATTAGATTGGTTTCCTCAGACAAGGGTGAGGAGGGTCTGCAGGATGTGGGAATACATTCTCTACAGAGGGTGGAGAGATTAATTCATCAAGGGAAGTAAATTCCTCAGAGTCTGAGGATTCGAAATCCTCAGCCTCCTCAGGCTTCTCCCACATATCTCCATCCCACATGTCAGGATTCTAATCTTTCCCTACCAATACCCTCACCTTTATCACTGACACGTCTCAAGACTGTTGATTCGAATCTAGAGCTGGTTAATTTTATCATTAAGTACATTGTTTATCTCCATCACTTTATCCAGAAATGCTAGAAGTAACCAGCCAGCATCATTATTTTTCTTATTTTTCCACAAATTGCTAAATGTTTTATGTATAGAGTCACTAAATTTCTTTCTCCTTCCTCACAAGAAATGAGTTAGAAGTCTTAAATGCATTTATCTTCATAATTGCTTCAAATAGTCTACACCATGGATTTTTAGTGCTCTCCATGCTACCTGAAGACTGCGAGTTGGAGAGCCTGCTCCAGATACCAAGAAGCCCATTAAAGAAATTTGTCCTTTCAATTCTGTTTCTCTAGAATAACTCCTGGTACTACAATCTGTGTTAATCAGGGTTCTCTAATGAAACAGAACCGGTAGAATGAATATTCTCTCAGTCCATGAGGCTGGATGTCTCAGTAGTCCCAATCTGATGCTGAAGGTCTGATGAATTCCAAAAGATCAGCTAGTCTTCAGTTTACAGCAGCAAGATGAACTCAGCAGCGAGAGAGAAGGCAGGAGGCAAAAAGCAAGAGCTCGCCTCTTCCATGGCCTTTTATTCAGGCTGCCATCAGAAGGTAACACTCATATTTAGGGTGTGTCTTTTAGCTTCAGATGATCCAGTGAAGATTTCTCTCATTCCAGTTAATCCCAGATTCAGTCAAGTTGACACCCAGGACTAGCCATCACAGTCATGATGTTTCTATCCCATCAACAGAAGAGTGACTAATACACCTACATATACAAAAAAAAAAACAAAAACAAAAAAACCAAAAAACAGAAGAAAGTTTAAGGTACGAGCAATGTACTTTCTCTCCCCTACTCACTCATTCCCTCCTTCTCTCTCTACTTCTTGCCATTCTTGCCATCCCTTCCCTTATTATCTATCTCCCTCTTTTGCTAACAGTTATTCTCATCCAAAGGTACACTATTTCCTAGGTGGAAAACACTGTTTTCTAATGCTTCTACCATTAGAACAACAAGCTTATGCCTCTTTGTTTCATCTCTCTTTGGAGCTAACTAAAAGAAATACATTCTTTCTTTTTTACTTTAGTTACATAATAGCTTACTCTCAATTATAATTTAGAATGTACTTCAGTATCTGCATCATTTAATTTTAAAAATGATGAGGAAAGGGCTCTTTCTTAGGGCAAAACAGGTTTTTATTTCTGTTTTTTTTTTCCCTAGAGACTGAATAAGATCACTGAGGAATGTGGAACCTCCTTTCTTTCCTCAGTATATATGAGTGGGAAAGGCAAACTGTTTTTAGTAGATTAAACACTACTACATATTACAAGAAATTGTTTTGAAATGATGGATTCTGTTCTAGTTTGGTTTCTATACTGCTGTAATACTCATCATAGCCAAAAGAAATTTAGGCAGGAAAGCATTTATTTCCTCTTACACTTTCCAGGCACAGTCCATCTTTGAGGGAAGTCAAGCAGGAACCTGGAGGCAGAAGCTGAAACAAAGACCACAGAGGAATATGACTACTGGTTTGCTCCCCTGGCCTGTGAGGGATTTTTGTGATGTGATTCATGTGATGCGATGTGATGTGGGATGGCCCAGTTCAATGTACCTGGTCCTGTGGTCCTGGATTTTATAATAAAATAGGCTGAGCACAGGCCAGGGGAGCAAAGCATTAGTCAACATTCCTCTGTGGTCTCTGTTTCAACTTCTGCCTTCAGGTTCCAAAGGTACAGTGGTGAAAATAATTCGATCCTTGCTTTCTCTGAGATTCCAGTCTTAGATCAACTGAATGGATAACCTTTGGTTCTAAGTAGATATTTGAACTCGTGAAGGCCTGATAGGAAAGGCTAATATGTGATGTTAAGAGTAAGCATGAAGGAAAGGAAGAAATTTCAGTGGTATATGGTATGTGGTGTGTGTGTGTGTGTGTGTGTGTGTGTGTGTGTGTGTGTGTAGAGGACATAACAGAAAATAGAACTTCATTTTATTTTCAAAATGAGAGACTGATTCCATTTCAGCTAGGAAAAACTCATGTATCCTTGAAACACCCATTAACTCTTCTTGGTTTTTCAGTCATTTATTTATCTATTTATTATTTTTTAACTTTTTACTGTGCTTGGAGTAGAACCCAGGGCCTTGCAAATGCTAGGCAGGTATTCTACAACTGAGGTAGCTGTACCTACAATCAGTGTTTTCCTTCTTAATACAGTAGAAAGATGACACAAGCTATAATACATGCTGTGAATGGGATAATCCCCAATTGCAAATTACAATTCCACGCTTGAACTCCCATTGAAGAAAATCAGACTGGATTCCATGTATGAAGTGACTTTTTTAGTAACAAACTTCTTATCTCTTACAGATGAAAATAGCATGTGCTTCTGTTCTATGTATCCTGATATTTATTGATTAGACTGTAGCATGTAGTTCACTAGTTAAAAAAAAAAGGTATGCTCATTGATTGTAGACCCCCTTCTTAGGATATGAATAAAAGTCCTGAAAGGTACAAACTTAAGTACATAAAACACAGCAGGAAATTGAATCAGTGTTTATATCAGCATCATGAATACCCACTCCTCTTTTCATCATCTCTTATAAAGACAAAATCTAAGTGTGAGAAGAAAGGAGAATTTCAGTTTATGGTAGCAGTAACAAGGATCAAACTTTATGCTTAACTCTTTATGGAGAATGAAAAAAGGAAAATGAGATAAGCATCATTCAGACTGACTTTTCACAATTTACAGATTTCTGTGGAGGATATTCAGACACCAAGTTAATGTGATACACTAGCGTAATATGGTAAAGACAAATTTCTTGTAAACATAGAAAAAAAAGCTACTTTAAGCATAAGTTTACAGAGCTGCCAGAGAGCTCCCAAATAGCTTGACAAGTGTACCTCTCACCACTCATCCAAAAAGCTTCTTTTTGCAACAGATGGAGATTATTACAGAGTTCTACAACTTATAAAATGCAGAAAACAAGTGTCTGTGAAGTGTACACCTTAAGGAACACATCTACAATGCAACCTCTACACTAAAGGTCAAGGAACATTTAGAGAGGGGAGAGAAAGAATATTAATGCATATTTCAACTCTCAACAGTGAAGTTTACTCATGTAACAGATAGTGTTTAACGCAGAAAGTCGCAACTGGCTAAAGTTCAGAGAATGAGAGACTTCAGAGTGCTTATCCATGAATAGGTCTTAATATATATACATATATATGTATGTATAGATAGATGTATATATGACATATATATCATAATATATATGACAGCTTATGAAACCCAACAATGGGGGTGATATAATATGGGTGTAGATAGGGGATAAGGGAATCTAGATATTATTAAAATATATTGTATGAAATTCACAAAAATTTAATTTAAAAAAGACACAAAGTTGAGTGGGGCAGGTAAAAGTAGGGATGGGTTTGGGAGGAGTTAGGGAAATGATGGCGCTGAACGTGATAAAAATCCACTGTATGAAATTACAAAACACTTAATAATAAAAATTCTTCGTCAAGAAAAGCAATAAATGTTTTACATATGGATTTCACTTTGAAAGCAAGTACAGAAATTTTGATATTTTAGGAATGAAAAGGGAACTCAATGTTGGAGAAAGGAGGCTAGTTCCTAGAGAAATGGCGATCAGACATGGACCTGAGGAGTCTGAGAGTACAACACAGGATCTTTATGAAGTGTGGAACTAGAATTGAGATCCTATTTGGAAAGTAGCACAAAATGGTGTGTACAATATAGAACTCCAAGTCTCCAGCTGATAAAGGAGGCACAGTAAATAGAACAGTAATGAAATTGTCTAGAAACCCAGATGATGTATTCTGTCTAAAACTCCATGAACTCTAATCCTAGACAGCTCCACTAATTGTTCCAGGAAGTTCACATTCATCTATGGCCATGACTATGAATTGACTGATACATTCAGAAGAAACTGAAACTCTAAAACCTGTAGCAAACATGAGTGTGAACTTAAAGGTCACACATTCCATAGGTTACACATTTCTGTGAACTAAAAATTTAAGAGAAAAATTATTTCCACACCAGTGAAATTTACAAGGCGTTGGCTGAGGCAAATTTTTAAGTGATCTGAGAGGATTACTATAGAGATTGCATCACCCAAGTTGCTCACAGGAAATAATCAAAGATGTAGATGAATACACAGTAATGAAATTAGAAACCTTAGAAAAATATTAACTACTATGAGAATACTTCCACTGATACAATTTGGAAAAATCCACCCTATGAAATAGGGATCATGGGACAATTTTTAAAAATATGTTAAAAGAGGTTGAACTTTTCTAAAGAGAGAAAATGTAGAAAAGATCTGTGGTAAGAAAAGGGGAGTAGGCAGAGCTATAATGAACATCAACTTGTTTCCTTTGATAAATTTTCCATGGTAGACAAAGAAATTAAGATGTGTGCAAAATAAAATAATTTTTTCTCATTTTGCCCTTACTTACAGTTATCACCTATCTGCTAAGTCAATCTCAGGTTCTTTCAAAGTTCTTCAAAGAGTAATTATATGGATTTGAAATGCAAAATAGAACCTATTATCAAGTTCATAAGAAGTCAGTCACATAACTAAAAGATATGTGAAATTCTAAATTTCATTTATTGTCTTATTTTTACCTTTCTCAATAATGTCAAAGAAAATATAGACTTGACTGGTTTTTCATTGCAAACATAGATTCTAAAGAAATAAGAGAAATTATTCTGTGAGAATCTACTGAGTACAGGGTACTTATAATAAAAAAATCATTACATTTCTTCTTCAACTTGTAAACTGTGTTATTTGTATATTTTATTGCCTGTAGAATTTGTAAGAACAGCCAGTGCTCTTAACCACTGAGCCATTTCTCCAACCTCTATAATAAATTTATGTGTGTTTTAGCCATGCTTATTTCCAGGACAGCAGTTTAATAGTTACCAGCACACTACTGATGTATGTCTGTTGTTTGGAAAAGTTTGAAATTATTTTTTTAAATTTTATTTTATTTTTGCAAATTTCACACATGAATATTAGCAATGTTTCCATCTCTCCTACTCCCTCTGCAATTTCTCCCATGCCCCATCCCCTCTCATTCATTTTCTTTGATTATTATTGTTACACATACATACATTTATGTGTGTGTGTGTAATTCACTGAGTCCATTTATGGTTTATATTTATTTATGGTTGCTTCTATTTACTGGGATGCCTACTTGGGATTAAATAACCTCCAAGAGAGCTAGACCAAGTAGAAAACTGATTCTTCTTCTGCGTCCATTAAGATCTTCTAACTTTTCATCTTGAAGTGGAAACCCCATGACATTTACCCATCCACCCTGGCATGTCAAGTGATTTTGTCTTTATTGCAGGTCTTGTTGGAGTACCATACTATGGAGATTTTGTTGCTGTAGCTTCCCTATCACATCTACAGTGTGTTAATTAGCATAGGTGTCTTGTCCATTTGGCTCTTATATTCTTTCTGCCCCATCTTCTTCAGCATTCCCTGAGCCTTAGGTGTTGAGGTTGCATTGTAGATGTGTCACTTAGAGATGGGCTCTTAGCTCTCTGGTACTCCTAAACCTCTCTTCATGTCACCTATACAGACTTGCAATTACCTACTCCAACATACCCATGTACATACAGAGGCACACAAACCCCACTCACATTAAAGGCATTATAAACTTCATTGTACTTTAATTTTCTTTTCAAAATATATTTTATCTATTCTTATTTTATGTGTCTGAGTGTATTGCCTGCGTGTGTGTAAACGCACCCATGTTGTACAATGCCCACAGATGTCTGAAGTGGGCATTGGATTCCCTGGAACTGGAATTACATGTGGTTGTTAGCTTCCATGTGGGGGCTCAGAATCAAACCAGGGTCCTCTGCAGAAGAAGACAGTGCTGTTAACTGCTCAGCCATCTATCCAACCCATGCATTTTAATTTTCTCACCTCATTATGATGTCTTGAAATGTTTCAGCTCTTTAGAATCAATAGAGCACTTGCTTAGTATGTGCAAGGTCTTGGGTTTGATCTCCCAGGGAAGGAAGGAAAAGGGAGGGAAACAGAAGACAGAGGAGCTAGAAAAAAAAAATCAGGTATCTGTGATTTCTAGATTTTCAATGCCTCAAAGAAATCTTCTCCCAAAATTGATCCTCAGCTCTCTAGAAAGGCAATTCTAGGGCAATGAAAAGGCAGTGTACAGTCAGTCTACTCCATGTATGCCACTACCCAAAAAATCTCACTTACCTCATTACTTAGCACTGAGATACCAACTGAAAAAGTTCTGTTTATTTTGATAGTCTTCTGCCTACTTAGATGCAAATGTTAATTGGCTGTCTCCACTAATGAGATGTACTGTAACAGAATGACTTTTGCAATGTCTGGAGGCAAAATAATACAGTAGCTAACCGATGCCACAGGTAGATAGGATTTGGCATATAGGCCAGGTTTTAGAATTCCCTGAAGAGATTCTGCTTTGGGTTAATTGCCCAATCAATGCAGAGATCCTTCTCATGCCTTTTAGAAGACAAGAAGCCCATTCTTTGGTGAATGTTAAACATCCCTATTTGACACAAGATCATTTGGGAATTCTCAGAATATGACAAATAAAACTGAATAGTTTTACTGGTTTTGGCCATTGACAAATGGCTTCAGAAGATTTATTCAGTATTTTTAGAAACTAAACTACTTAAATATCTGTCTCTTGTGTTTATTTAACAAGTACCTTTGTGATGGGAGGAGTAAAAATAGTAGTCTCAGGAGAAATTGTTTGAATAGTCATTATCCTATATATAGTGTCAAACAAAAGAGAAGACATTGTCATGTTTGGTGGACAACATCAAGGAGGTCCCTTTTTGCCCATGAAATAATTGTCTTTCTACATTAAAATAAAATCAGTTCTTACACCATGCAGAAAGAATTGCCTAAACACACTTTAATAGATACAGTCTTTCAACATAGCCCAAATGAATGACAACCCATATTTATGCACATAAATTTATATGCTTGTAGTTTTAGCAACTAGGATGTCTTATAATAATGTTTACCAAGTCTCTTACATTGTCTTATCTGAGCCTCCAAATATTACTACCATCCTCATTACATATGTAAGTAATCAGTTTACATAATGTAAGATAATCAGCCCAGGGTCACTGTGTTTATTCATGACAGATCCATATTTAAGATCCAAATTTCTTGTCTCTTAATTCAATGCACTTTCCACTATGCAAGTCTGTATCATTTTTACATAATTTCAGATGAAGTATGTGTTCAAAGTAAGTTTCTGATTTGTGTCAAACATATAGTACAGACTCTCCTCCTTGAAAGATTTGACAGTTATCAAAGAATCCAAAGGTTCAGAACCTGAAATTTGAGGAGGGATAAGTTTGAGTTATAACAGAATAAATATTCGGAAAAATTTAAGAGAGAATGGAGAATTTGTCTATGGCACAGAATGAGGATGGAAGCTCCACAAGGAAAACTAACAATGCAAAAATGTACTTTATAAAGAAAATTACATGCTACAATATAATTTATAAGTTGAAATATTCTTATGTCAACTGGCAGGATCATATTTTCTTTTAAAATTCATTTTATTGAATTTTTGTATATTTAATACAGAACATTTCAATCTTAATCATTTTTATATCCCCTTCCCCACTGGCACCCTCTCATAGCCCCCCACACTGGAATTAATATATTCTGTCATTAATATATTCTGTGTTAAGACCTATTGTGTTGTTACTGTCCCCAGACATTTCTCAGAGCAAGTACATCTACTGAGGTCTAGTCTGGTTATCTAGAGTCCCTTGCTTTTGGAAGATTAGCTCTTCCTCACCTAGCAGTAATCAGTTGCCAATATTTCTTCAGCTAAGATTGGGGTCTACTGTCCAATTCCCCAGTTCTATGCTGGGGTTTTGTCTGTTTGAGTTTCCACTGGACTTGTGTATGATGACACCATTGCTGTACGTCCCAGGAGCTTATGGGGTTCTACTTCCATATGGTCATGCACCTCCTCCCTGGCTCTTACAATATTTCAACCCCCCTATTCACCAAGGTTCCCTGAGCCCTAGGTGGATGAAGCATAATATCAGATTCCTGTTCAAGGACAAGCATTCTGCAAGCTGTTAGTCTCTATGCTTTGACCATTTGTTACCTTTTGTGTTCCCAGTCCTTTGTTGCGTGACAGAACTTCATTAATGAGAACTGAGATATTCATTAGTGTCCTATTTACTCCATTTCCACGAGACTTGGTTGTAGAGGTTCCATTGTAGATGTGTCACTTAGGCCTAGGCAATTCATAGACAATATCTGTATGTGACTAGTTGTGGTAGTTGGTAATAGTCACCATCTGGTGCAAAAGATGCTTCTTTGATGAGTAGTGAGTGGGATATTTCTCTGTAAATATAAGGATACATACTTTGCACATAGTAGAAAATTATATTCGCCTAGGGATGTGACAGTCTTGGGGTTTTCTCTAAGATCTATGATTTCACCAGTCATGTGTATTTGGTTATGTTTACAGTACCACACTTGAGTTTCCTCCCATTTGAGTGAGCTTTTAGTCCAAATAGGTAGCTGTTTACTGCCCCCAAGATAAAAGTGCCACTACTGGACCAATATCATATGATGTGCTGGGCATTGATATAGTTATTAGGTCTTGAAGCTGGTGTTGAACCACCGATTGTTTTCCCTTCACACCTTCACAGTGTTCTCCAAAGCTATGAGAGCTAGCCTTCAGGGGAAGCAGCTTCCAGGTCAGTTCCAGCTCCATTGCTCCAAATCCTGGGTCCGAAGTATGTTCTGTCTTCAGCAATAGGGTCTTGCCTTCAAGTTCTGAGAGGCCATCAAGAGTTTTGGCAACAGCCTGTGAAATTTTGGGAGTCTCTTGGACCACCCTGCTCAACAACTCAAAGGAAGATTTCTCCTGTCTGTAACCGTTTCTTGTTATGTAGCCTGTAGCTATACATGTGGTCTCATTAGAGATATTGTATGTGTAATTTGTCAATAGGTTTTTGGACTAATATGATATCTTCTGATTTTTAAAAACTACTTAGGCATTATTTATCTCTCTTCTGTGTCTCCTTGTCTACCCCCTCCACCATGGCTTCCCCATTTAAAGTAGCCCCATTTTCCTCATTTCTCCCTTGATAATAACAGTGTCCTATGGTCCCACCTCTCTTGAGCTCCTTCTTTCCCTTTATCCTCATGTTTCCTTGTATAGCCTTTCCTCACCCCTCCCATTTAAATACCTCAATTTTTATTCATTTCTCCCTTAGTAACACCGGCCTCCTACTGTTCTTCTCTCTCAGGTTCCTTCTTTCCTTTACCTCCTTGGTTCCTTTTCATTATCCTGGTTCCTGCAGTTACATCAGGATACATACTCACATATAAGAATTTGGTGCTAGGTTCTACATATGAGGGAGAACATACATTGTTTGTTTTTCTGAGTCTGTGTTACTCCATTTAGTATAACAGTTTCTAATTTCATCCATTTACCTGCAAATTTCATGATTTCATTTTTCTTTACTGCTGAGTAGAACTCCATTGGGTAAATGTACCACATTTTCATTATCCACTTATCAGTTGATGGACATTTAGATGGCTTCCATCTCTTAGCTATTGTGAAAAGAGCAGCAACAAATATGGATGTATATGCATCTCTGAAACATGGTGAGTTCTTTGGGCATATGCCAAGGAGTGGTATAACTGGGTCAAATGGCAGGTTCATTTTTATTTTCTTAAGAGTTTTCCATAGGGGTTGCACAAATTTGAAATCCCACCAGCAGTGGATGAGCATTCCCCTTTCCCCACATCCTCTCCAGCATTTGTTATCATTTGTTCTCTTGATCTTAGCCAGTCTGACTGGGGCAAGATGAAATCTTAAAGAGGTTTTAATATACATTTCCCTAGTTACTAACAATGTTGAATGCCAGTTAAGGTGTTTCTTAGCCATCTTTATTTCTTCTTTTAAGGATTCTCTGTTCAGATCCTTAGCCCATCTTTTAATTGGATCACTTGCTTTCTTGATTCTTTGCTTTTTGAGTTCTTTATATATTCTGGATGTTAAACCTCTCTCAGATGTGTTGCTGGTGAAGATTTTACTCCACTCTGTGCATTTTCTCTTCACTTCCTTAGATGTTTCTTTTGCTGCACAGAAGATTTTTAGTTTAATGAGGGTCCCACTTGTTGATTCTTGACCTTAATTCCTGAGCAATAGATGTCCAATTTAGAAACTTCTTTCCTACACCTATGTCTTGAAGGTTATTGCCAATGTTTTCTTCTAACAGTTTCAACATTTCAGATTTCAAATGGAGGTCATTGATCCATTTGGACTTGACTTTTGTGCAAGGTGATAGATAAAGGTCTAGTTTCATTCTTCTACAAGTGAAGATCCAGTTTTGCCAGCACTGTTTGCTGAAAATGCCTTCTTTCCTCTAATGAATGTTCTTGGTCCCTTTGTCAAATATCAGGTGGCTGAAATTGCATGTACTCATATTTGGGACTTCAACTATGTTTCATTGATCTATGTGTCTATTTTTGTGCCAGTACCATGTTGTTCTTGTGACTACAGCTCTTTAATATAGTTTGAGATCTGGTATTGTATTACCCCCAACATTGCTCTTCATGCTCAAGATTGTTTTAGTTCTTCAGGATCTTTTATGTTTCCATACGGATTTTAGGATTTTTTCTAATTCTGTGAAGAATTTCATGTGAATTTTAATTGCCAATGTTTGAATATATAATCTATAAATGGCTTTTAATAGGATGGTCATTTTCACATTATTAATTCTTCCAATCCATGACCACTGGAGGTCCTTCCATCTTCTGGTGTCTTCCTCAATCCCTTTCTTTAAAGATATGTTTTTCATTGTAGAGGTCTTTAAGGTCTGGTCAGGTTTATATTGAGACTTTTTTTGAGGCTGTTTTGAATGGGAAGGTTTCCCTCTACTCTTTTTCCAATTGCTTGTTATTGGTATATAGAAAGATTACTGATCATTGTAGATTAATTTTATAACCTGCCACTTTACTGAAAGTGTTAATCATTCCTATGAGTTTTCTGGTAGAATTTTTCACATCTCTTATGCATAGTATCATATCCTCTGCAAAAAGGGTATTTTAACCTCTGCTTTTCCAATTATTGCTCTTTAACTTCCTTCTCTTGTTTTATTGCTGTAGCAAGAGTTTCAAACACTATATTGAAAAGGAGTGGAGATAGTGGGCAGCCTTTTCTGGTTCCTGATCTTAATGGGAATGCTTCCACTTTTTCTCCATTTAGAATAATATTGATTGTGGGTTTGTTGTATATAGCTTTA
This sequence comes from Nannospalax galili, assembly GCF_000622305.1. Classification (NCBI taxonomy): domain Eukaryota; kingdom Metazoa; phylum Chordata; class Mammalia; order Rodentia; family Spalacidae; genus Nannospalax; species Nannospalax galili. The sequence goes on along the minus strand of NW_008355642.1, from coordinate 6,461,577 downwards.
ATTATGATGAGGTTTGTTCCCTCCAGTCCAATTCTCTCTAGGACTTTGAACATAAATGCATGTTAAAGTTTGTCAAAGACCTCTGCACCTATTGAGATGACCATGCAGTTCTTGTCTTTGAATCCATTTATATGATTTATGACATTTATTGACTTACGTATATTGAACCTCCCTGCATCTCTGGAATAAAGCTGACTTGATCATGGTGGATGATCTTTTTGATGTGTGTCTGTATGCGGTTTGCAAGTATTTTATTGAGAATTTTTGCATCTATGTTCATTAAGGATATGGGTCTATAGTTTTCTTTTTTGGTTGTATCTTTACCTGGCTTTGGTATTAGAGTGATGTTGGCTTCATAGAAGGAATTTGGAAGTTCTCCCTCCATTTCTATCTTTTTTAAGAAATTAAGTAGTGTTGGATGTAGGTCCTCTTTAAATGTTTGATAGAATTCTACTGTAAATCCATCTGGTCCTGAGCTGTTTTTAGTCAGGAGGTTTTGTATTACTGTTTCAATTTCCTTATGTGTTATGAGTCTGTTTAAACTTTTGATCTCTGTGTGGTTTATCTTTCATGATTCCCATGATTTTAGATACACGTCCATTTATTTTAGGTTTTCAAATTTAGTAGCATATATGTTTTTAAAGGCTTCCCTTATAATGTTCTGTATCTTTTTGTTGTTTGTTGTGATGTTTTCCCTTTCGTCTCAGATTTTGTTGATTTGGATTTGCTCTTCCTTTCTTCTGGTTAACTGGGCTAAGAGTATGTTTATCTTGTTTATTTTTTTCAAAGAATCAGCTCTTGGATTTGTTGATTCTTTGTATTCTTTGTTTCTATTTCATTAATTTCTGCTCTGATTTTTGTTATTTCTTCCTGTGTGCTGGGTTTATGTTTCATTTGTTGTTGTCTTTTAAGAGTCTTGAGTTGCAATGTTAAGGCATTTATTTGTGCTCTTTCTGATTTGTTTAATATAGGGACTTAGAGCTGTAAACTTTCCTCTTAAAACTGCTTTTAAAGTGTCCCAGAGGTTTTATTGTGTTGTATTGTCCTTTTCATTTAGTTACAGGAATACTTTTATTTCTTCCTTAATTTCTCCTTTGACCCATTCATTAGTCAGGTGTGTGTTGTTTAATCTCCATTAGTTCATGTTGTTACTAGGGCTTCTTCCGGTATTGATTTTAAGCTTTATTGTGTTGTGGTCTGATAGAACACAAGGAATTATTTCAATTTTTTAAATATTTGTTGAGGCTTGTTTTGAACTCCAGTATGTGATTGATTTTGGAGAAAGTCCCATGGGGTGCTGAATAGAAAGTACATTCTTTGGTGCTTTGGTGGAATATTCGATAGATGTCTGTTAGGTCCATTCAGTGTATAGTACCATTTAATTCAGATATCTTTCTGTTTAATCCTTGTCCATTTAACCTGTCTAATGGAGACATTGGAGTATTGAAGTCCCTTAATTTTAGTGAGTTGGGATTAATCTGTGTCTTAAAGTCCTGTAGTACTGTTTTTATGAAGTTGAGTGCACCAGAGTTTTGTGTGTATATGTTCATGATTGTAATATCTTCTTGGTCAATTGTTCCTTTGATCATAATGAAGTAGCCATCTTTATCTCTCCTGATTAGTTTTAGTTTGAAGTCTGTTTTGTCAGATATTAAAATTGCAACTCCTGTTTCTTTCTTAGTGCCATTACTTGGAATATTTTTTTCCATTCTTTTACCTTAAATATAGTGCCTGTCCTTGAAGGTCTGATGGTTTTCTTGCAGACAACAAAAAGTTGGATTTTGTTTCTTAATCAATTCAACTAGCCTGTGTCTTTTGACTAGGAGTTCAGTCCACTGATATTTAAAGTTACTATTAGACGATGTGTCTTGGTTCCTTTCATTTTAATTTCTGTATATAATATTGATCTAACTGTATGTTTCAAAGGCTATACCTTCATTTAGTTTCTTTCTATTGCCTCTTAAGTATAGTTGTTCCTTTCTCTTCAGCTTTGTATTGAAAGTTGGGGCTGAGGAAAGCCTGTGAATGCTCTAAGAAACTAGACCGAAGAATTGAGCTGGTCTGGGTGCAGGAGATCAAGATGCATTGGGCGGGTCTGGACTAAGAGGGCAGTCCAGAGATCTGGGGTACTAAGAACAAAAGCAGGCCTGTGCCGAAGGGTAGTAGGAGAACAGGATGTGGTGTCAGGGAGATTGGATTTGCTCAGATTGTGGGGGAGTCAAGGCACAGTGGTCAAGATCAGGATCATATTTTCTATACGATTCTTCCCTTATTTGTTACATTGCAAGCAGAAAATACAATTAATTCCAACAAATCCCAAGAGGTCAACCCTAAGCATAAGAACATATGTACACACAAGCACATCTAAATGGAGTCAGTGCAATATATATATATA
>NW_008355642.1:6442801-6459041 GCF_000622305.1 Nannospalax galili | reverse complement strand
GAAAATATATAATTGCTTATATATTTAATGAGAAATATATAACTAAAAGATTTATAAAATAAAAAGTGGCTAAAGAGATGTTTCCATGGTTAAGAGCACTGAGTGCTCTTGCAGGAGACCCAAACTCAATTCCCAACACCAAATTGGCAGCTAACAACTGTAACTCCAATTCCAGGGGATCTAACTCCCTCTTCTGATCGCTGCAAACATTAATGACACAGTGCACTTACATATATGCAGGCAATACATTTATACACATAAAAATAATAATAACAACAAAATATTAAAAAATTATTGCATACAATTATTTAATCACTGTGTCAAACAGAAAATATAGACTATATTGTAAGACTGAGTTTTTCCTATATGTACAGTTCATAGATATATTTGTAATTGAAATTAATTTCTTTGGTTTATGTATTAAGAGTCTCCAGAGAGGTAGATAATTTATTATCAATATTACCTCATGTGTGCTGGATAACTTTAATGTCAACTTGATACACCTGGGTTGAGGGAGCCTCAGTCGGGGAGTTGCCTTCATTAGACTGACCTGTGGCCATGTCCATGGGGCACCTTCTTGATTGTTGAGTGATGTGGGAGGGCCCAGCCCACTGTGAGTGGTGCCACCCCTGGGCAGGGGTGTTGCATAAGAAAGCAAGCTGAGCAGGGGCCAGGGAAGCAAGCCAGTAAGCAGCATTCCTCCATGGCCTGTGCTCCAGCTCCTGCCTCCAGGTTCCTGCCTTGAGTTCCTATCTGGGGCTCTTGGATGAACTGTGACCCAGGATATGTAAGCTAAATAAACCCTTTCCTCCCCAAGTTGGTATTAATCAAAGTGTTTTGTCGCAGCAATGGAGAGACAAACTAAGACACTCATGTGACTGTAGAAATTGAGAAGGCCCTTTACAAGCCAGGAAAGCAGCATGGTTCAACCCAATTTGTGAAGTCTTAGAAACAGGTAGCATTTGGTCCAAAGTTGAAGGCCCAAGAATTTTGGGGTCTGTTAGTGGATATTCCTGAGGACAGAAGATAAAGGGTTTCCAAACTCTAGGAAGGAGAGTGAATTTTCCTTTCCTCTGTACGGCTTTTGTACACTGTCATCAAAGTACCTAAGAAAACAATGAAAGGAAGAAGGATTTATTTCACCTTTCACTTTCAGTGAGTTCATCCCCTGGTTGTTCAACTCCATGTCCTTGGGAAGAACCTCAAGGTGGCAGAAGCCTGTGGTAGAAGACTGCTTCTCTTCATTTCTTGGCAGATGGTCAACAAAGAGACCGGGACTACAAAAGATGCAAGGGCACAATATAGCCCCAAGTACATGGTACCAGAAACCTACTTCCTCCTACTCGGCCTCATCTGCCACCCTTCTCCACATTCCAATAATGCAATCATATTATATTAAGAATTCATAGAATTTTCGGCTGTTTAAAGTCCTTGTGATCTTGTCTCCAGAAATGCCATGAGAGGTACAAGTATGGAGGTACTTTGCAGCCCTAGCATTTCTTAGTTCAATCAAGTTAAAAATCAAAATTAACCATCAGGAAGCAGGGGAGATGACTCAGTGGTTAAAGTGCTTGCTGCACATGCATGTGCACCAGAGCCTGGATAGCCTAGCACCCGTATGAAAATCTGGATAGGGTAGTAGGGCCTTCCCGTAACCCCACTGTAGGAGATCAGAGACAGACAGGTTCCAGGAGCTTGCTGGCTAGCCAGTTTACAACAAAGGCAACTTTCAGATTCAGTGAGAGACCCTGTCTCAAAAAGAAACAAAGGTAAGTCTGTACAATTTTAATAGTGGATAGTCTAGTAACAGTATGGTATGTCTTCTCAATAATCAAGAATTAATTATTCTTTTGAATAATTTAAATTTAAAGGCAAATCCCAATGAGGAGCATTTAATACTCTCAAAAATAAAAATAATAAGAGACAATTTCCATTTGATTCTTTCACATTAGTTCCAGAAAAAGTCACGTGTAATTAAAATATTATAAAGTAATGATTTCAATGTCTATAATAGTTTGAATTTAAAATTTTCCCAAAGGCACTTATAATAAATTTTTCATACATACTATGATAAGATGATCGGAAGAAGCATTAAAAAAAAAAACCCTCTGAGTTTTTCTTCTTAGGTAACCTGGCCATCCTTGCTTCCTAATGATAACAGGAGGAGATTTGCTCACTTATTTTTCTCTCTTTCTCAGGTAAACCTCTGAACATTCCTTGCAAAGCTTTCTTTGGATTCAGCGGAGAGTCTGGACCAATGATGTACTGGATGAAAGGCGAGAAGTTTATTGAAGAACTGGCAGGTCACATTAGAGAAGGTGAAATAAGGTATAGGATTATTTTCCCTTGCTGTATTTGCAATCAAGCAATAAAACAACCTAGAAGGGATTCTGCCCAAGGTTTTAATTAAAACTTCAAATCATTTCCTTCTCCAAGTACTGAATATTAGGGAGACCAAGGGTAGTGACTACCTTCAAATATGCATATTTGCAAGCATCTATTATCAGGAGTGTTTTCTGTAGTTCTCAGAAAATGCCATCAGAGTATAACGATCCCCTCAAATCTTTCTAAGCAAATTCCTTTGTGTTTCCAAACCTTAGACTACTGTTCCTGCATCTAGAAACAGCAATTGTTTAAACTTTGCAGGCGATGTCTGAGTTTGCTGACAGATATCTCTGCAATCCCTGGGAGCAAACAGCCTTCAAACCTCGGAACTGTAAAGCTGTGGTAGTAGTAACCTGATACTCTTCCAAAATAGCTGTCAATTCCTGTGTTTATTTTTCCCGGTGGCCACTGATCTTTCTGAAAGTGTCTAATCCTTCCGGTTAGCACTTCTCTGGATATTTTGCACTACCCTCTTACAGATGAATCTTCTTGCTGTATAGGTACCAAATTAATTCAATTGCATTTCTTTTTTTCATTCTAACTAGTATCTTCTTGTTTGTGCAAAAGGTAGGTATTCTTTCCTACTTCAACTGATTTCAAAGACAATGATGCATGGTGAATGTTCCTCTTATTGATAGGTGTGGGGTCAGTTTCCCTCCACTCCCTCTAAGAATCATGTAGTAGATATAAGTTTAATTTTTCAGACTTGTCTTAATATATATTTTTTTCTGTGTTTTCTTTATTTATTTTCTGAGATGGGGTCTTATGTTATTATGGATGTTCTTAGAACTCCTTCCCCAAGGGATCCTCCCCGTGAGCCTTCCAAATACATGCAACTACAGGCACTATTGTGCATTGGTCTTCGCTCAAGTTTTTCTCAAGTATATATTATATCTGTGTATATAAAAACACTACGTAGCACTTATGATGATTAAGATGATTTCTAATTAATCCTATGTCTATCTTCATGTATACACTCATGACTCTAACCTAGGGATACATAATTTTGAGGGTTCATGAGCTCTAAAGGCACATACAAAAACATGTACAATTGGAGCATATTTTTAGGAAAAATATTCTAGGCAAAGTTATTGGACATCATCAGTTGCCAGGGAAATCAAAAGCATGTGATACTGCTTTGTACTTGCGGGTCCACCCCAAGGTCTCGCCCTGGAGGGACCTGCCACGATGGGGGTCAGGGAAAGATGAGTGCGCTGTCTGCCCCTTTTGCCAAGGACAATGAGATGCAACAGGGAGTCTAGTCAAGCAGGAACTCATTTATTGCAGGTGTCAAGGAGCTTATATAGGCAAAAACCACAGTTTGGAAATCCCCTCGGAAACCCCTCCCCCGATGCACCCAATCAACTTAAAGGTCAACCCGCCACATGGGCAGGGTCCCATAGGCGTCCACGTTAATCACGCGCTGATCATGCACCGCCCAGGGGTGCAGAAGGACTGGCATCCAATCTGATGATTTTCAAGACAAGTCAGGCCGTGCCCTGCTTACTTCCTCTAGGCGCCATCTTGGCAAGGCATGGCCTTTAGGTCCCCACAGTACTCATTAGGATGGCTGCAGTAAAAATGACAGGCAGTAAATTGTATTGGCAAAGATGTAAAGAGATTAGGAACTTCACACACTTGTACCAGAAAATGTAAAGTGGTGCAACGATTTGGGAAAACAGTCTGGTAAATCCTCAAATGCTTAAGCATATGGTACAGTAGTATACCTCCTAGGTATATACCCACCCAAAATCAGAGAATACATCCACATAAAACATGTACACAATTGTATATGGCAGCATAAAGGTGGAAGCAATCTAAATGTCTATCAAAAGATGAATGGATAAAGGAAATGTGGTGTATCCATACAGTAGAACATTGTTTGCTCTAGAAAACTGAAATTTGGTATGTACTACAACATGAATGAACCTTGAAAACATCTGTAAAACAAACCAATTGGAAAAAAAGCACTTGTGTGATTTCTTTTACATGAAATTTCCAGAATAAGAAAAGTTGCACAGATTTAAAGGTGATTCCTACCTGCTTAAGGATGCTTGGTTTGAAGGATGGAGAGATTCCTAAAGCCACACTATATGGGTGCTACACTTTTGGTGGCCAAATACAAATTAAAATAAGCACATCATTTACAAGTGCACAGTTCAGTGTCATTTTGGATATCCAAAATATTGCACAACTACTACCACTATCTATGACAAGTATACTTTTATCATTCCAAAAGTAAATCCTGGACCCATTCGACAAGCTAGAGCTTCTTTTCAGACAATAAATATGTTATAGGATCAACCATGGTGACAATTACATATGTTTGTCAACATCCTAAAACAACTAAATATAGACCTTCAGTGGGGAAATTGTATGGTATGTGAATTTCATCACAATAAAGCCAATTTGAAGGATATTTTGAGGTAGGGTCTTTTACAGGTGAAACTGGTATTGAATTCCTTATCATCTCACTTCTACATTCCTAGTGTGAGTATGTCAGGCCTGAACCACTGCATTTGACTTTGCAATGAGGTAATTTTAGTGTTTATTTTATTGTTAAATTTAATTTTTAAATTTATTTTATTAGTTACCTTACACAGAGTATATCTTCAGAAAAATAATTGGTATAATACACATAATTCTTAAATATCCAATCCCTTTTATCTTTAAATTTTCTAGTCAGTATATTATATTAATCAATTTCCTGAAGATTTTCTTGAAACTAATACAACTGAGTTAGTTATAAATCATTTCAGAATGTTCATTTTCAAATTATTATCAATACATATACTTTTAAAAACGTCACTCTTCATTTTTCTCTGATGAAGAAACTAGTCCTCAAAAGGACAAGTGTTAACTACATTAGTACATACTTAGCTCCTAATTGAGTTTCTATTACCAAAAGCTCAGAGCCGGGTTTCCTAAGCAAGAATAGAAATTGTATGAACCTAAAATAATTACCTCCCTTTTCTTGTACATGACTGAGTGGATTTTTTAAAGTAAACCGTTTTATTGGAGTATAATTGACAGGCAATAAACCACACAAGGTGAACAAGCTATACAAACTGATTGATATATGTATATGCTTGTGAAACTGTTGCCATAAAGAAGATATCAACTCTTGCTTCCTGGTGCCCCTTTGGACTCCTTCTCACAACACTAATCTTGTCAGTATAAACCAGTCTAAATTTTGTAGTGTTTTATATTTTAAAAAATCAGGCATTAGGTACTCTCTTGTATTTATATTATTTTACATAGTAAGTCATTTAAAGAATTATTCATGTTGCTTTTTGCAGGAATGCTTTATTCTCTTGATACCGATAAGTACTGTTACATGGCTATATTGCAAAAAGATTTCATCATCCATTTAGCTGCTGATGAATCTTAGAGTTGTGTCTAATTTGGAACAAATACAAATGGTATGAACATTCTTGTATATGTTTCTTTTAATGCAGGTAAATTTCATTTCTCTTAACTAAATACCTAGATGTGGAGTAGGTAAATCATATAGCAAGTACATACCTTAGTTCATTTTTAGCTATTTTTAAATGGTATTTTAGTGTAACTTGTGGCAAATTTATTATTATTATTTATTTGTTGTTTCCATACATGAAATTCTTTTTTAAATTTTTTTTAATATAAGTATGGTATTCTCTTAAAAATATTTGTACATATTTGTGCGGCAAAGTTCACTCAGCAGTCTCATCTTCTCAATTTTTTTTTTTCATTTTTATATGCTTGGCCACTTTGGACTCTTCTAGAAAACAAAGTTTATTTTTTGATAACAAGCCTAATCTTTTTCAATCCTGTCTGAAACAGAAATTTGTAAAGATGGTACAGGTAGGTCTTATATATCTTGAATCTAATTTCTCCTATTATTTATTAAGAGATTAATTTCTACTATATTCATTACAATTCATGAATCAAAAATCACTGCATTGCTATTAACTAAGATCTATTTTAAAATTCAGATTTCCTTAGGTGTGCCAAGTGCTCTTTCTTTCTCTAGGATTAACTGTTTAAGAACTTGGCTAATTATACTTCAGTGAAGTTGCTGCTGCTCCCTGACAGAAAGTGAGAGGAGCGGGTAGAAGAAAAGGCAGGCAAATATGAAGCAAGCCCAGAGCAGCAGCAGCAGCAGCAGCAGCAGCAGCAGCAGCAGCAGCTGTATTCAGTGCTAAATGAGTCAGTTTTTCAGGACCTGCAAGATGTTATTGTTTATTTGATTTTTTTTATATTTTATTTCTCTACTTGCCCCAAACCTTTACCCTTAGTGGGATGAAAAGGAAGAATACATATAATTTGCTTGCAGTGGAGGAAAGTTGCAGAGTATTTGTTTTGAAAATTTTACAAAACCAGCTTGCTAAATAGAGACACCTTTAGAGAAATAAAAACTAAGAGGTGGGAATTCCTGGCCAAGGTAAACACATGGTCAGCCATTTTGTCGTATTAATTGTGTGATCTGTGATTTATTTGGGAGCTTGTGTGTTTTCCAGCATTCCTTCGGGCTATGGCTACTTTTGCTAACGTAGGAATATTAGACCCTGTCTTCTAGTCTCCAAAGCCAATGTCCTTGAAAGAAAGCATACAAGAGTTTCATACAGCATAGAAGATTAGACCACATAAGAGAGTTAAATAAAAAAAAAATTGCTAACAACACAATTACTAGAACCAAGAGATGATCTGCATTCTTCCACAGCCCACACATTTTCTCCAAAGGGAATAACTTTAAATGCAAAATGCTGAGGAATTTAATTAGAGGGTTTCTCTCAAAGGCATTTCTATAAACAAAACAGATTTCTGGATACATGCTTTCCTTCAGGGTTATCTTTTCTTTCTTCAGGTTACTATGATAAACTATTTTGGATTGTGTAATTTGTAAGCAACAGAAATTTATTTCTCACCCTCACAAAGGCTAGGAAATTTAAGATCAAGAAGCCATGAGATTTGGTGCCTGGTGCGATCTTGTTATTCACACATGGCAGCTTCTGGGTTTCTTAGCATAGCATAAGGGGCAAAAGAGATCTCAAGTCTTTTATATAAACAGTAATTCCATCATGAGAACAAGGCCTTCATAAATAGATCAATTTTCAAAGGCCCAACTGATAACATTAATAGATCTTATGTTCAGCTGCAGTATATGAATTCTGGAAGAGAGACACGAATACTCAGATTATAGAAAGAACATTGAGTTGTACTTCTTGTATTGGACATGCATGTCAACAGTGCATTACCTAAAAGCAGAATAGTGATTCTTACAGACCGAGAAAGGGAAAGAGCTGGGTTGTTGGATTTGATCAGTGCATGCTGTGTACATGTATAGGACTCTCCTAATAAAATCCCATTAATATGTACAATTAAATTACTTTAAAAATAAAGTTTACTGCTAAATAGATAAAGCTAAAGATGTAAATAAATAGATGTCAGGCAGTAGACAAATGGAGAAGGGACTGTAGAGGCCCAGATTTGTCAACAGAAACAACTTCTCTGCCAGGATTATCAATTTCCTGGATGCAGATTGATCATAGAAGTATGCATTGCAATTTTAATCTCTTAATATTTTCCCCAGAGAAATAGAAGACAAAATCATAGCTCAGGGAAAAGCTTTCATATTTACTGAGGTGATAATTCTACTTAATCCTCAGAAAGGGGAATCTCAGTATTTAGCATATTTCCTGTCATTTGTCCAGCATTTGAGTTCAATAGTTGATCAGGGTTTTAGACTTCTCATTCTTTTCCCTTTTGGGTAATTTTCACCACTGACGTCCCTAACACCTCCTTGTTTTGCCATACATTCCATTATTTACCTTTAAGTAAAGAATAATCACACAGACCTTTCATGTCTCTGAAGTTGCAATAACACTGAGCCCCAGCCTGTCCAAGACAATTACATCAAAACCCATCTAGTGACTATGTAAAATATAATTTGGTTAAATGGTAAGGGTTTCGTGTGCAGTATACATGTTTCATTGTTTTTATACAACATAAAGTGATTCTACAATATTTCCTTCTGAAAACTTCACCTTGTGTGTTCAGATAAACCAAATAATCATTTGAAGAAAACCCAATGAGACCTATCATTAAGAGGGACATCCTAATTTCTATGCCACTGCAAAGCTTGATGGGGCCTGCTTTATATAGTGGGAATAGAAAGGTCATGGAAAGTATTATCTTTTAAGGGTGAAAATCTTAGCCTGCTTCAGTTGTAAACACACATGTGATTTTCTTTCAAGTAATCGATTAATTAACAAGAAACATACAAATTTTTTAAAAAGAATTTTTTACTGAAAATGTTCCATGGTACTAATTAAAATGCCAGAAAAAATTGAACCAATGTCATTAAATCAAATATTATAGTCTTTAAGGGTTCCTACAGGGTTGTGAATTGCATCTGATTAGTTAAAGAACCTGGATAAATTTCATGAAGAATGTTTTGTCCCAATGGAGAGCAATTTTGTGTTATAAATCCCACTCTACAAATCGCTCTGTCAATAATAAATGTTTCCTTCCCAAGGCAATGCTATAAAACAGTTTACCAAATCTTTTATAATTCTTGGCCTAGAAAACATATTCAATCTAAAAGGTTTATCAGCAAAGCTTCTTAAAATGCAAATAATTTCATTTACATTCAATTCTTGAAAGGCAGCAAATTGAATAGAGGCTTTGTTATTTTAAAGTTGCTTTATTCCCACTTGCTTTCCCTTCTTTCTGGTCTACTGTTCCATGCCTTTACGTTTAATGTGTTCTCTTTGAATGAGTGAATGCAGTACTCTAACAAAGGAAGAAATGTGATATAAATAAAAATATTTTATTCTTTATATAAGATTACTCTATCATAAAGATCCCAAATGACTATTAACAATGCACCCTTCAGACAAAATAATATGCAGTATGTGTAGTTTTTCCCCTTGACAGTTATGCATCACTTAATGAAAGGAATACATTCTGAAAAGCATCCTGTAGTTTTATGCTGCATTGTATGGATATCATAGAGTATATAACCAGAGCTTATGATGAATATGATGCCACTAGATTATATCATCTTAGGGTAATGTGGTCATGACATAGTCAACCATTTACTTAAGTGACTTTGTACCACTTGTGACTATGTAGAAGAAATAATTGGTGTCCAAGGCAGCCCAGAAGAAATAATAGGCTCTTCTTTGGCAATTTCACATATAATTTTTCAATACCTTTAAGGATTCCGCATATCTTTGATTTCCCCAGAGTTAAGCTTCAAAAGTATTCTCTTTATTTTTCCCACTCTCAGCCCATCTACCAGAAGAAGGAACATGGATCAATCAATTTGCCTTTTTAAAAGGAAATTTTAAATAATATCACACCCATTCATGAGAGTAAATTTTGTAAGTCTTACAAAGACTTACATAGTAAATAAAAGTTTTATAGGCAGCATGGTATTTCTCCAGGTCAGTCTTAACTGCCATTAATCTGAAATTTTCCATTTATCTAAAATATCATTTTTGATGGAGTGGTATCTATTTATTATTCACATTTCCATGTTGAGTTTTAGACTCGGTGCATACGTAAAATATTGAAAGTCCACCTAATATATTTGTTATTTCTCTTCACTTACAGGGTGTGCTCTAGACACCCACCCTCAACTTCATTGTCTTGGAATCTGTTTCACTGGACAAGAACCTATAATAATGTTAATAACAATAATAATGCAACTTCATATTTTTATAATACATAGCAGATTACAAAAATATTTTGACATCCTAAATCACATTGGAGACTCATGGTAGTCAGGTGAGATAAACAACATTGTCTCTATTTGGTAATTAAAGAAACTGGCATTTACAGACTGAGGAAGAATTGCCTCTCAGCAGTTTATAAATTTGGTTAGCCTATATTGAATTAATCAAAACGTTACTCTCAAAAATCCTCAGTTGTCCTGAATGTTTGATTTCATTCCCCATTTATGCCATAGAGAGTCAAATCCTACCTGGGCCTGAAAGAGTGAAAGTCAGTATGGTGTGAGAAAAAGCAGTCCTGCAATTAATCAGGTGGGAGGACAGACAGATAAAGCCAGCTGCAAAGTTAACAGAAAACACTGCTTCTCAAGGGTCATGTAGCAGTTGTAAAACCATAAGGACCCTGTCCTCCCTTGAGTGATTACTGCCTTCCTACCAATAATTCCCAGATCTGCTTTGCTATTGGCATTTTTTACTAGGAATACTCAATAGGTAAGGCACACTCACCTCATGACAAAAACCCAATCCCAAATTAATTCCCAATTTGCTAATCCCACTTCACAAACGAACCCAGAAGTTACCATTTCTTCCCTAGACCTCCTCAGAATCTTAGAATCTTAAAGTTAAACTTCTGGTTTTCGATGAAGGAACCATTGATAGTTGCTAGTCTGCCTCTCCCTCAATACATTGAGTCAATAAATCTTATCTTGTCAGACCACAGACTTGATGTTGGTCTTTTACTAGCAAGGCTTTAATAGGGAAAAGGGAAACACATAACATCAAAAGAGAGATTTGTTCAATTAAATGTTTTTCTTAACATACCTCTTATCCTTCATAGTCTCAGTCATCATATCTGCATGATGGCTCATAATTCAGAATAATAACCCAGAGCCTCTGCATGATGATAAGACATCAAAGGAGGACTCAAGTCAGTTAAAGGGAGTATTTATAGTGAATGGAAATTGGGCTTAGACATTTTAGATGTACCTCAATTAAGAAGCCAACCAAGTTTTGTATTTAAATCTCAGGTGAACAGAAAATTCAGTCACACAGAATCCCATCCATGCACAATTCAGTCAATCGAGATTTCCCTGCATCTATGTTCTTTGTCTCAATGCCATTTCACAACTCTCTCCTATAGTGCTTTTTTTAGGGTTTGATTGTTAGGTGAGCAGGGAACAGCAGTCTCTTAAACTAGAATAGTTCCTAGCCTCAGTTTATTTCTTACTAATAAATACATAGAGTACCCAGTTTACAATTGTTCAGATTATGATTTTGAAATCAATCAAAAGAAATGCACATTTAATAGGAACTATTTAAAATTTGAAGTGTTGATCTTTTCCCAGACTGAGGATAAAGGATATGATACTCTTTGCTGTGCTGGGCAGTACAACCATTCTGCAGTCCCAGTCAGCCATAAATCATAAAAACACACCCCATTCTCCATGATGCACTGTGTTATGTTATGTTCAGTCAGTTGAGTGAATTAAATGCATGTTTGAATGAGGACATATTCAATTTACAATGTTTATCAGGATATAAACCTATCATACACAAAAGAGGATTTGTAATTTATTTTTAAATTGTATTTCTTATCTTTTGTGTGTATATGGGTGTGTGTGTGTGTGTGTGTGTGTGTGTGTGTGTGTGTGTGTATGCTGGGTACAGGTGGAAGTTTTCTGCCATTGCCGGTGTGAGTATGGAGATCAGAAGAAAATTTTCAGGAGTTGGTTCTCTCTTTCAACCTTGTTGAGGCAAGATTGCTTTTGTTTCTGCCAGGCTGCAAACTCCTGGTTAGCTGGCCCACAAGCTTCTAAGTGATTCGCGTGTCTTCCTTCCATGTCACTGTATGACTGTTGATATTACAGATGCATGCCACTGCATCTGGATTTTTTTACATGGGTTCCAGTTACTGAGATCAACTCATCAGGCTTTCATAGTACGTACATTTACCTGCTGAGACATCTCAGTGGCCCTGATTCTGTACTTTGTGATCATGATAGTAGTAGTGGCAATAATGGTGACTGTGACCTGGAGCAAGCAATGCAGAGGATGGACTAGAGAATCAATGGTAGTAATTCAGCCTCTTTATAAGTGACTGAAAGCATGGCAGCTATGGGAGGAAACCTGAAAATAGTTTAGTAGTTTAGAATCTTCCTGCTAAAGCGGAGCTTTTACTCAGTATACATGAGCTGTTGTGTTCAAGATCCTCGACAGACAATAAAATCCATACATACTGCAGTATCATATGATATCACATAGTTAATTGCATATTTATCTTAAATGATAAGAAATAAAATTTAGACATATTGATGGGGTAAAATAGAGCATTTCAATGTCTGCATGAATAGTGTATTGTATAAATTAGGTCCAACATACATATTCTTTCATATACTTATTTATTTATGATGAAAATATTTCAAAATCCATTCTTCTAGGTTTTGTGATATACCTTATTGTTGTCTATATTCACCTTACTCTATAATAGCATACCACAGCTACTTGATGCCAATACAGTCAAATACATTAGAACCAATTGGTGAACTTGTCCTCATCTTCCCTTACCTCTGAGAATGATTATTCTCTCAACCTCTATAAGATTAACCTTTAAGTGGAATTCTTCATATGAGTAAGATCATGCAGTACTCATCTTTTCCATATTTGTAAAATCACCTCCAGTTGTTTATTTTACCTAATACAGTGCAAATACTATGTAAAAGTTGTTATATCATGTGGTTCAGGAAATGACAAGTAAAACATGTCTGCACATGTTAATACAAGGATTATTACTTCCAATTCTTTTTTTTTAATCTGTGGAAGTACAACTCACAGGTACAGACAGCTCCTAGTTCTTCATCATTTATTTCTGCTTTCACTTCCATAGTTAAATCATAACAGGATTTTGATAATGAGAAATAATGAAAAATAGCTAGAAATAGTTGCTTTTACTAATATACTTGAGCTCATCCCTATTTAAGTTCGTGGAAATTTTGAAATATCTGTTTAACAGCATTGATTATATCAAATTGACTTCATATAATATATTGCTAGCATCATACCAGGTACCCAAACTTTATTTTTTAAACAAGATTTAAGTTCACAGAAAATAGGAACAAACCTTAGAATTCTCTTATATCTGTGCTCCCTGGACTGCCTCCCCCACTATCAACATGCACCACCAAATGGGCATATTCACTAATAATCAATGAAACCTACTTTGACACAACCTTATTATGTAAAATCTGCAGTGTACAATAGAATTTATTTCTGGTGCTGTTCATGCCATGTGTTTTAACAACTGTAAGGTAACATGTCACTTGTTATTATAGTGCCATGTGTAATACTTTCAGTAACACATATTTGTCTCTTTCCTTCAAAATTACTGCAGCTTCTAATTTTTGTGCTATATACAATTGTCTTTTCTAAAATGTCATACAGTTGGAATTACACTCTATGTATACTTTCCAAATCATATGGTACAGAGCTTTCAGATTGTTTTTTCATTTAATTATATGCATTTGTGGGAATTCTGTGTCTGCCCATGGCATTTCACTTTTAAGGATTTTTATTTATTATTTTTATTTTTTGTGTATGCTTGTATTGCCTGCATTAGTGTAAGGGCACCTTGTGCAATGCTTACAGATGTCAGAAGAGGATGTCGGAGCCCCCAGAACTGGATTTACAGACTGTTGTTTTCTGCCATATGGGTGCTGGGAATCAAACCCAGGTCCTCTGCAAGAGCAGATAGTGCTCTTAGCCTCTGACCCATCTCTCCAGCCCCAGGTGTTTCACCTTTTTAGGACTTTGCATTCCATTTATTCCATGTGTATTTACTAGTACTTCTGATGCTACCAGCACTGGGCCAGCTGCTGATGATATGAAAATTAAGACTAAATGATGCCTGTGTCAAGTTTTTGACACTGCAAATCAACCTTATGATCTACAAAGTTCACTCTCAAGAACTACACAATTGAGTTACAAAAACATCTCATGTTTTCAGTAAGTTAATGAATTTGTGCTAGGTTACATTCATAACTATTTTCACTCATACGCAGCCTTTGGGAAGAACATGAGGGTACTGGCCTCTGCTTCCATCTGCCATCATGATATTCTTTCTATCTTACCAGAGGCTCACAATCAATACAGCCAAAGACTGTGGACTGAAAGCTGTGACACTATGAACCAACATAAATAATTCCTTCCTTCAAGTAGTTCTCTTGGGTAGTTGGTCACAATAAAAGATAGCTGACTAACATGATTAGGCTTGTGTTAAATGTATAGATTTATATATTGAGATAACCGATTTTGACTATGTTGGATCTTCATATCCATGAGCATAACAGAACTATATTAGATGTTGTACATGTTTTTAAGTTTACACAAAATATTGCACACTTGAGGGTGTTAATGCAAACAATGATGTTCTTCCTTTTCTTATTAGTGATGTAGAAAAAGGCAATATAATTTTATTTTTTCACCTGAAAATCCTTCCATCTCTTTATACCTTACTAGCTCCAGGAGATTTTCACTGATATTTTGGAATATTTCTCTATAAACCAATCTTAACACATGCAGTCAGAGGTTTCCTAAAATAGATTTTTATTTATTTTTTGAGAATTTCATACCCTGTTCCTCTCGCCAGCTCATTTCAGGGCACTCCCATCATGTCTCCCTCCTAACTCCATGTCCTCAGTTTTTAACCCACTATGTCCAATTAGTGCTGCTTGTATGTGCATGGGTGCAGACCATCCACTGAAGCATGGACAATCTACCAGGGACCACATCCCCCCCGAAAACAAACTTCTTCCCACAGTAGCCACTAACTACCAGTAGCTGCTCAGCTAGGGTTCATGAGTCCCTCCACTGTGCCTGCTGGAATTTTTTTAACATTCAAAAATTTTTTCATGTTTATTTATTTAGCACTTAATCTATTTGGACATTGTACTAAGCAGTTATAATAGCAAATAGAAACAGACATGGTCCCCCTTCTCTTGGAGACACTGAATTAACAATCAAACATTAAGTAAATAATTATTCAAATGTGTGTATAATTCATAAATTAGAAATCAAATTATTAAATAATCAGCCAATGAATGTATGTTCATTTTTTGGCCAGCTTGATCTCCAGAAGACAATGTTTCTTTGCTCTATAGTCTTTCTAAGACTTTGACTTATTTTTTTAATTTAAATATTTTTTTATTTTTTTTATTTTGTGTGTGTGAGTGTTATACCTGCATGTAAGTAAGTGCACCCATGAGGAGGACAGAAAAGGCTGTCAGAACCTGCAACTGGAGTTATGGACAGTTGTTAGCTGCCATGTGGGTGCTGGGATTCGAACCCAGGTCTTCTGCAAGAACAGTCAGTGTTCTTAACCACTGAGCCATCTCTCCAGCCCCGACATTGACTTTTATAATCATTTTCTCTCCTCTTCTTCAAATGTTTTCCTGAACCTTGGTGGGAGAGAGTGGTGTATAGATGTCTCATTTAGGGCTGAGCATTCCACAGTTACTCTCTGCACATTGACTGGTTGTGAATCTTTAAATCTGTGGTATACATTTTATTTCCTTTTCTGATCTTGTTGAGTTAAAGTCTGCCATATGATGTTGTAGAGGGAGGATGAAAGAAAGGAGACAACTTTATCATGTTCCTGATGTTGTAGAGGGAGGATGAAAGAAGGGAGACAACTTTATCATGTTCCTGATCATAGAGACAAAAGCATTCATTTTTTCTACCATGAAATGCAATGTTAGCTATAGGTCAGACTTCTATATGTGTTATTTATCAAGTAGTTCTTTAACTGTACTTTTCACAGTTTGTATCATAAACAGGTGTTAAGTTTTTTCAAATGGTCATTGATATAAACATATTTTTCTTTAGTCTGGTGTGACATATTATGTTAATTTATTTTCAAATGTTAAACAAGTCTGACATACTTGGGATAAATCCTCCTTAGCCATTATTAACGATTTTTATACATAATAAGTATATTTGATTTGCTAATCTTTTGTCAAAGATTTTTCAATCTAAGTTCATGTCAGATAGTAATCTTTAGTTTTGCTTTCTTCTAAGTTCTTTGGCATTAGCCTACTGCTGACTTTGAATAGTGTATCAATAAGTACCCCCTCTGTTTCTATTTA
>NW_008355642.1:6437449-6442468 GCF_000622305.1 Nannospalax galili | reverse complement strand
TACTGATTCAATATCTTTAATAAGCATTGGCCTATTTGGATATCTATTGCTCCTTGTGTGAGATTTGACATATTGTGTCTTTGAAGGAATTTCACCTAATTGATCAATTTTGTCAAGTTAGTAATTTATTATCTCCCTTAATTATCCTTTAATGCCCAGATTATCAGGAATCAAGACTATCATATTTGAATTTTATATTCTAGTAATTTTCAAGTTTTCTCATTTATTTTACTCTGACTCTGGGGGAGTCATCAAACTTTGTGAGTTTTCTTTTTTTCAAAGAAACAGTTTTGGGTTTTGCTGGCTTTCTATGTTGTTCTGCTGTTTACACTTTCATTGATGTTTTGGCTTTTAAAATTTATTTTCTTCTGCAAAAGTTGAATTAATTTTTTTCTCTTAATTTCCTAAGTCAGGGCTATTTTTATTTATTTTAGCTATTTCATTCCTTATGTATAAAGTTGTTGCTATATGTTTCTCTCTAATTATATTTAAGATAATATTTTAAAAGCCTCCTCCACGAAGACTACTTCCCATAGTATCAGAGGATACTGTGAAAACTTATAAGGGAGAAAACCACTTGGTTATTCCATCCAGTGTAAAATCTATGACCCACAACAATGACCAGCCCCAGCAAACTATCTTTAATTGTGCAACAATGGCACTTTTATCTTGGGGGTTATCAGCAGCTGTCTGATTGGACTTATGGTCTACTTAGTGGTAAAGAACTCATTTGTGATACTACAAACATAGCCAAATACACACGGCTGGACCGGTCATAATCCTTGAGAAAAACCTACTTTTGTCACATCCCTACACTAGCATAATTTCTTACTCTATTCTAAATATATATACTTATATTTACAGACAAGCATGCCTCTCACCACTCATACAATAAGTGGAGACTATTACAAAGTTCCACAACTGGTCAAATGCAGAGAATATGTGTCTGTGAGGTGCCAGCCCTAAGTGACACATCTACAGTGCAACCTCTACACCTAAGGCTCAGATAGCTTAATGGGGCAGGGGGTAGAAATAATATTAATTCATCTGTCAACTCTTGTCAACAAAACTTCCTTATGCAATAGACAGTGATTAACCCAGAAAACTACAACTGGCCAAAGTACAGAGAATAAGATTGCAGAATGGTTATGCTTGAATAGGGCATCTATACAAAACATCTGCCACCCAAAACTTAGGAACCATTGTGGAAGAGGGTGCAGAAAGATTGCAAGAGTGAGGGATGTTGGATGACCACGAGGAAACAGAGTGTTCCAGGCAGCTGGTAAGTTACTCATGTGAACTTACAGCAATGTTAACAGCATGCACAGACACATGCAAGTTTAGTCAGACAAAATCCCACAATAGAAGTGGGAAAGTGGGGAAGAAACCCCAACTTTAGCTGAGGAACTCTCAGCAACCAATAACTACAAAGAGAGTGGGGGTTGATTTTTTCCTAAGAATTGGACAGGAATTGACACTTGATTGTTTAGCCAGGCTCCAGTAGATGGACAAACACTGAAGGATATGTAGGTACATAAGCTCGACTTGATAGGCCTTAACATATATGACAGAACACATGAAATCCAGGTATAAAGAGGGGTACAGATAAGGGAGAGGGTATAAATATGATCAAAATATATTGTGTGAAATTTTCAAAAACTCAATAACAATTATTTTTTAAAATGATATTTTTTGAGAACTTCATATAACGTATTTTATAATAGTCACATCCTTGCACCATATCTCCCCAGATCCATTGCCACCTCTCTACCTACCCAATTTCAATTTCGTGTTCATTTATTTTTTTAAAGTCCATCAAGTCTAATTTGTGTTGCCCAAATACCCTTGGTTGTGAGGCCATCCTCTAGAGCTTGGTCCACCTATGCAGTGAGACAACCTTAAAGAAAACTGACTCTCCCTCTCCCAGTAGCTATCAATTGCCAATAGCGTTTTACCTAGAGGTAAGACTTGGTGACTCTTTCTTTCCTGGAATTTTTTTTTTGACTTGAGATTGCCCAGATCTTGTGCATGCTGTCACAACCCCTATGATTTTTATACTTGTTGTGTCTGGAAAACACTGTTTAATTGTCTTAGTTTTTAACTGCCATTGGATCTTACAGTATCTCTGCCTTGGATGGAGAGTCCCATTTTGGGTTGGGCCCTCTGTAGTCTCTTATTCTCTACATGTTGATCAGTTGTGGGTTTCTGCGTTAATTCCCATATGCTGTAAAATAAGCGTCTCTGGTGAGAGCTGAAAGATGTACTAATCTATGGATAGAACAATAGGGTATTAGGAGTTCCTGTCTTGGATTCCTGCCTTGACTTCCCTAAGTGATGGATTGTGATCTGGAAGTGTCAGCCAAATAAACCCTTTCCTCCACAAGTTGCTTTTTGTCAGAATGCTTTATCATAGTAAGAAGAAGAAAATTAGGACAGACACCACTGGCCATTATTCAAATAGGTATATACATATGTCCAAACTCATCAAATTACATGTAGTTTTTGCTTTTAATTAAGCCAATGTGACTTTAACTATAGTCCTTTGCTTATATCACATTAATCTCCCACAATCTAACCCACTCAGCTTAACAAACAGATGATTCTTCCATTGGGTGTACCAAGATATGAGCATTGGTCTAGCCTTTTTGACAAGTAATGCATCTCCGTTGCCTTACAGAGAGTTACGCTGCTTCCAGCAATTTAAAAACACATAGAACTGAGGTGCTTCATCTATATGCTGCTTACATTTTCAGAATAATTGAAGGTAGAATGGCCTACTTACACTTGAAAAAAGCTATTAATTCAGAATTTGTGTGGCTCATTGTTTATCATTGGAATGAAATACTGCTTGTACTATTTGAACTATACTCTGGGATCTCCTCATCTATAAATTCCATCATAAAATGAGTCTTTTTTGGTGCCTAGATTTCACTCATACTACAAAAAGACGTTCCTATTTTCTCTTCTGGAAAAATAGGCTTTTACTTTTGCCTAACCATTGTGTCAAGCTTAGTCTAGCTAATTTACATTCTCTTTCTTTTTGAAATTTTCTAATAACCGTAACTGTACCACCCTACTTGAATTCATTTATTCTATAATTTTTCAGTTATGTAAGTTTTGTGTTCTTGTGTAAATTTTAGAGTTTAATTCAAGCAGGTTTGAGCTTTTTAATGTTTATGATTATTTTATACTAAATATCCAGTCCAGAGCTAGGCATTTATTAGGGGTTGGCAAAGTATCATTAGTAGATTGTTATATATAGGTAATTGGTAGGAAATTACTACTGCTCTGAAGACTGACTTGTAGACAGAAACACCAATCTGCTGTTTAATTCCAAAAAAACAAATGACCTCTAGGTTTTTAATACCTGATAATTAAGATACCTCATATATATTAACAAATGGAAGAGAGGTCATTTTTCAAATCTTCTCTCCAAATTCTTTCTGTAGCTTGTGAAGATCTGTGAAGATCTGTTTCTGGAAACTGCATTAGGGATACATGCCTGGCAGAGGCTGTGGCTGACCTCCATGTGATAGCTTACATCAAACTGAATCTGTGGTGCCTTTCAGAATTCTGGAAGTATAACTGGTTCTTCCTTAGCAGTTTACATAGAACTAAAACATTGGAAGTGGTTGGAGTTACCAGGAATAGGGAGAAAATGGAGAGAGCAAAAGTTAATA
This sequence comes from Nannospalax galili, assembly GCF_000622305.1. Lineage (NCBI taxonomy): Eukaryota > Metazoa > Chordata > Mammalia > Rodentia > Spalacidae > Nannospalax > Nannospalax galili. The sequence continues at coordinate 6,438,788 of NW_008355642.1, read as the reverse complement.
TTAACCAGGGCTGGAGAGATAGCTCAGTGGTTAAGAACACTGACTGTTCTTGCAGAAGAGCCGGGCTCATATCCCAGCACCCACGTGGCAGCTAACAACTGTCCATAGCTTCAGTTCCAGAGGATCTGACAGCCTCTTCTGTCTTCTGCGGGCATTGCATGACATGGGTGTGCTTACCTACATCCAGGCAATGCACGTACACATGTAAAATAAAAATGATAAATTTTAAAAAGTTAAAATATTAACTATAAACATTGAAAATTCCTGGTTTTTCTCTGTTAACTGTGAGCTGAGAGAGAAGTTAGATAGGAGAACTAAAGCCTCAGTCAGAAAGTAAAGCAATTAATATAGAGACATAGGAATATGGGAATGTGTCTCACAAAAACAGTTAAGGAAATTTTACACTTGTCTAGATCAGTATGATACATGCATACAAAGTTTAGGAGAAGACTCCCTTGAAAGATATGTGCCACATGGTCAACTCTTGGATATGTATATTAATGGAAAGAAAGAGAAACAAATTTAACTTTGAAAACATTTTTATTTGTAACTTAATTTAGGGCTCAGGTATCATAACAGGAGATTTCTAGAATCTAGAAACTGTCCTGAAAACTTAACTTTAAGCCTTTCCTCAAAGAACCAGAAGAAAGTAATCCAAGCCCATATTAAATGTTAGTAAATATACATACAAATGTTTTTGGAGGGAGTTTGTTTTGGAGGGACCAGATCCTCAACAGAATCAAAGAAGGAAATTTCCCAAAATTAAAGAAAGACACGCCCATACAAATACAAGAAGCATATAGAACACCAAACAGATAGGACCAGAAAAGAAACTCTCCATGGCACATCATTAGTAAAAACACTAAATGTACAGAACAAAGAGACACCAAACAAAAAACACAAAACAAGTCATATATAAAGGAAAACCCATCAGAATTACAGCTGATATTTCAGTACAAACTATGAAAGCCAGAAGACCCTGGACCAAAGTATTCCCAGTTTTAAAAGACCACAGGTGCCAACCCAGATTACTATACCCAGCCAAAATGTCTATTATAGACGAAGGGGAAGGAAAAATCTTCCATGACACAAACAGGTTGAAGGAATCTACGTCCACAAAACCGGCCCTACAGAGATTTCTGGAAGCAATGCAAAGAGCTGAAGTAAGAAATGACTATATCCAATGGGTTGCAGAAAGAAATTCAATGAAGGTATAACTCTGGAAAAGTACAGCTATATCAAGAATGTGAACTGAAATAAAAATGACAGGATTCAATACATATCTTTCATTAATAACTTTAAATATCAGTGGACTGAATCCCCCAGTCAAAATACAAAA
>NW_008355642.1:6436235-6437417 GCF_000622305.1 Nannospalax galili | reverse complement strand
AGAAACTCATCTCACTTTCAAGGACAGACACTATCTCAAAGTGAAAGGATGGAAAAAAATATACCAAGCAAATGGCACTAAGAAAAAAGCATGCGTAGCAATCCTAATATCTGACAAAATAGACTTTAAACTGAAACTAACCAGAAAAGACAAAGAGGGCTATTTCATTTTGATCAAAGGAACAATCAATCAAGAAGATATTACAATCATGAACATATATTCACCAACTCTGGTGCACCCAACTTCATTAAAAACAATACTACAGGACTTTAAGACCTAGATTAATCCAAACTGATTAATAGTAGGAGACTTCAAAACCCCACTGTCTCCATTAGATAGGTCAACAAGGCAGAAAGTTAACAGAGAGACATCTGAATTAAACAATACCATATATCAAATGGACCTAACAGACATCTACCAAGTATTCCACTCAAGCACTCAAGGACATACTTTCTACTCAGCGCACCATGGAACTTTCTCCAAAATTGACCATATACTGCGGCACAAAACAAACCTCAACAAATACAAAATGATTGAAACAATTCCATGCATTCTATCAGACCACAATTCAATAAAGCTTAAAATCAACACCGGAAGAAGCCATAGTCACCACACGAACACATAGAGATTAAACAACACACTCCTGAATGATGGATGGGTCAAAAGAAAAATTAAGAAAGAAAGAAAGAAAAGTACTCCTGGAACTAAATGGAAAGGACAGTACAACATAACAAAACCTCTGGGACATGCTGAAAGCTGTCCTTAGAGGGAAGTTTATAGCTCTAAATGCCTACATCAAAAAATCAGAAAGAACACAAATAAATGACTTAACATTGCAACTCAAGACACTCAGAAAGCAACAACAAATGAAACCCAAACCCAGCACACAAGAAGAAATAACAAAAATCAGGGTAGAAATCAAAACAAAGAAAACAATACAAAGATTCAACAAATCCAAGAGCTGGTTCTTTGAAAAGATAAACAAGATTGACGGAGCGTTAGCTGAGTTAACCAAAAGAAAGAAAGAGAACCTCCAAATCAACAAAATTAGAGATGAAAGGGGAAACATCACAGCAACACCAGAAAGATACAGAACATTATAAGGGAATTCTTTCAAAACCTATATGCTACTAAATTTGAAAACCTAAAAGAAATGGATGCATATCTAAAGGCATGGGAACC
>NW_008355642.1:6434063-6436189 GCF_000622305.1 Nannospalax galili | reverse complement strand
CACAAAAAGAAATTGAAACAGTAATACAAAACCTCCCGACTAAAAAAAGCCCAGGACCAGATGGATTTACAGCAGAATTCTATCAGTCATTTAAAGAAGATCTACATCCAATACTACTTAATTTATTCAAAAAGATAGAAATGGAGGGGGAACTTCCAAATTCCTTCTGTGAAGCCAGCATCACTCTAATACCAAAGCCAGGTAAGGATACAACCAAAAATAAAACTATGGAACCATATCTTTAATCAACATAAATGCAAAAATTCTCAAAAAGATACTTGCAAACCACATACAGACACACATCGAAAAGATCATCCACCATGATCAAGTTGGCTTTATCCCAGAGATGTAGGGATGGTTCAATATACGTAAGTCAATAAACTTCATAAATCATATAACCAGGCTCAAAGACATAAGTCAATAAACACCGATAATCATATACAAGTCCTAGAAGGAATTGGTTTTAGGGAACACACCTCAACATGATTAAAGCTATATACAATAATCCATAGCCAACATCATTCTACATGGAGAAAAACTGGAAGCAGTGTCCTATTAAAATCAGGAACCAGACAAGGCTGTTACTATCTCCACTTCTCTTTAACATAGTGCTTGAAACTCTTGCAAGATCAATAAGACAAGAGAAGGAAATTAAAGGAGTAATAATTGGAAAAGATCAAATTATCCTTTTGCAGATGATATATTATATCTAAGAGGTGCCAAAAATTCCACCAGAAAACTCCAAGAAATTATTAACCTGTTCAGTAAAGTGGCAGTTTATAAAATTAACCTACAAAAGCCTTTCAATACACCAATAACAACAAATCAGCAAAAGATATAGCCTTTCTATACATTAATAATGAGCAATCAGAGAAAGAGTTCATGGAAACACTCCCATTATGTAGGAATAAACCTGACTAAAGACATTAAAGGGCTCTACAATGAAACTTTTAAATCTTTGAAGAAAGAGATTGAGGAAGACACAAGAAGATGGAAAAACCTCTCATGCTCATGGATTAGTAAAATTATTATTGTGAAAATGACCATCATACCAAAAGCAAATATTCAATGCAATGCTAATCAAAATCCCCATGACATTTTTCACAGAATTGGAAAAAATCCATCCTAAGATTCATATGGAAGCACAAAAGACCTCAGATAGCCAAAACAACCCTGAGCACTAAGAACAATGTGGGGAGATTACTATACCAGATTTTAAGATGTATTACAGAGCTATGTTAATAAAAACAACATGGTACTGGTAGAAAAATAGACCCATAGATCAATGGAACAAATTTGAAGACCCAAATATGAGTACATGGAATTTCAGCCACCTGGTAGCTGACAAAGCAGCCAAGAACATTCATTGGAGGAAAACCAGCATGTTCAGCAAATGGTGCTGGCAAAACTGGATCTCCACCTATAGAAAAATGAAAGTAAACCCCTCTCTTTCACCTTGCACAAAAGTCAATTCCAAATGGATCAAAGATCTCAATGTAAAGCCTGAAACTCTGAAACTTAGTAGAAAACATTGATGAAAACCTACAAAATATAGGTGTAGGAAAGGATGTTCCAAATCAGACATCTAATGCTCAGGAAACAAGATCAAGAATCAACAAATGGGACTTCATTAAAATAAAAAAGCTTCTGTACATGAAAAGAAGCAACCAGGAATGTGGTGAGAAAACCCACAGAATGAGAGAAAATCTTCACCAGCAGCATATTTGACAGAGATTTAACATCCAGCATATATAACAAATGAGAAAACAAAGAATTAAGAAAGGAAGTAACCCAATTAAAAGGTGGGCTAAGGAGCTGAACAGAGTTCTCAAAAGAAGTAAAGATGGCTTTTAAAAAGATGTTTAACCTCACTAATAATTAGGAAAATGCAAATTAAAACCACTTTAAGATTTCATCTTATCCCAGTCAGACTGGCTAAGATCAAGAAAACAAATGATACCAAATGTTGGAGAGGATGTGGGCAAAGGGAACACTGATCCACTGCTGGTGGGGCTGCAAACTTGTTCAATCCCTATGGAAAGCAGTGTGGAGAACTCTTAAAAAACTACAAATGAACCTACCATTTGACCCAGTTATACCACTCCTTGGCACATACCCAAAGAACG
>NW_008355642.1:6400369-6434025 GCF_000622305.1 Nannospalax galili | reverse complement strand
TGCTCTTTTCACAATAGCTAAGAGATGGAAGCAACCTAGGTGTCCCTCAATTGATGAGTGGATAATGAAAATGTGGTTCATTTATACGATGGAGTTTTACTCAGCAGTAAAGAAAGATGAAATCATGAAATTTGCAGGTAAATGGATGGAACTAGAAACTGTTATACTAAGTGAGTTAACACAATCTCAGAAAAAAAATCGACATATGTTCTCCCTCATATGTGGATCCTAGGATCAGACTCTGATAAATAAGTATGCAAACAGACATAACTACAGGAACAAGGAAAATGGAATGGAAACAGGGAGGTAAAGTAAAAGAAAGAACTTGAAAGAGAAGAACAGTAGAAAATAGGCCTTCATAAGGGAGATATCGATAAAAATTGGGTTAGTTTAAGGGATGGGGGAGGGAAGGGTATGCAAGGAACCTAGGGTTTAAAGGGAAAGAAGGAGATCAATAGAGATAGGACCATAGGAGAAAGGTATTATTAAGGGAGAAAAGGGAAAAATGGGGGCAACTTAATTGGGGAAACCATGATGGTGGGGTGAGACAATGTGAGAGATAAATAATGCCTAGCTAGTTTTAAAAACCAGAGGGAACCATATCAGTCCAACAACCTACTGACAAATTACACATACCAGATCAAGAAGTATATGTCTAACCACGGTTTATCTGAGAACAATTGGTCTTTGCCCAAGATTTATCTATGTGGCACACTGTAATTAAAAGTACCAGACTGGTAGAAATATCCTTGGATGTTTAACAGACATTCTTTGAGGCCTATACTAATTTGGTCCGGGGGACATAAAGACAGCTTTTGCTCCTTGCCTTCCTAGGTCGACTAAGTTCTAGGGGACTATGGGCATTTCTCAAAATGTCCTGTAACTGTGGTGAGTCACCGGTCCTCTTGATCAAGGATGCTGCGGAGTACCCACCAGATGGACCTGAACCAGTGTCCAGTCTACAAAGAGGAGGGTGAACACAGAGGAAACATTTCCTCCATGCTTCCAAGTGAAGCCAGCCATGATTGAGCAGGACCTTTGACTTATCTTCACATAGATGGAACTGGTAAAAGAAAGGAGCCAGAGGATCCTCCCAAGCCCATGGGACCATTGTGGAACAGATCCTCAATCGACCTTAAGAGTAAAAATAAATTGTTTTATCTGGGACACTGTAGGGTCTTAAACACCAAAAAGGAAAGTATAACCAAAGATTAAAGAGGCCAATATAGTTTCTTAAGAGTCCATATGTAGAGCTAAAGGCTACATAACAATCAACAATGCCAGACAGGTCATACCTTCCTTTGGTTATTGGCCAAGGTGGCACAAGAGACTCCCCAACAGTAACCCAACATGGAATTGGGAAAATGAACAGCAGACCCCAAAGGAATATTGACAACTGATTGCTGCTAGATGAGGAACAGCTGATCTTCCTAATACAAGGGTCTCTAGATAGGCTGACTAGATCCAGCAGACAAACAAAGCACTGAAGAATGGCTGGAGGTGTCGACAACATAGAGGACAGTAACAGGGATGACAGAGTATTCAGGCTTCAGTATGTGGGAGGGGGGAGGCTATGGGAGGGTATCATTTGGGAAGTGGGTATATAGATGAATAAGGCTGTGTGAGATATTCTGTATGATATACACACAGAAAAATCAACAAATAATAAAAGACATATTTGAGGAGGAAGCATAACAATTTACTTCATGTTAAATAGTAGAGGTGATAAACATTACCAGTGAAATCTGCCTGATGACTTTCTATCCATACTCAAGTACTAAGGATCCGAGTGTAACTATGACTAGTAATCATCAGATACATAGAGATTAAAGACACATGTGCAAACATCTAAGTGTTAATAGCATTAAAAATGTAGGAAAAATCATATTTTAACATGAAATGTAGATATTCTTTAAGGGTTAAAACTCATTCAATTTTATATATTACAGGGTTTATACTGTGTTCAATATTGTATAACTGTATGAATTCAACTGTGAACCTAAAAATTTTATAGCCACTTTTGAAAGAGATGTATCTTTGCTCTGGAAATTGTTACCCAGTATGTTAAAGCTGTAATGAAATGCTTCTTCAAAAAATAAAAATAATCAACGAATAAAAAAATGAGTTATATTTGAGGAAGAAGCATAAAAATTTGCTTCATGTTAATTAGTAGCGGTAAAAAATTACCTGAAAACTTTATATCCATGCTTAGATGCCAAAGAGCTCAGAAAGTAACCAACTGTGACTAGTATTAATCAGATATATAGAGATTAGAAATGCATGCACAAACACCTTAGTGTTAATTGAATTAAAAATGAAGCTTTCTGTATGAAACTGTGTATTTTAAAAATGAAATAAAGGTCTTTTTTAAAGGTTAAAACCTCATTTAATTTTATGTCTTATAAGGTTTATACTGAGTATAGTATTGTATAACTGTATTAACTCAACGGTAAACCTAAAATTTTACAGCCACTTTTGAAAGATACGCATCTTAGCTCTGGAAATTGTTATTGAATATGTCAATGTTGTTCTAATGAAATGCTTCTTCTAAGTATGCGGTTATTAGGTTCAATGGTGAACCTAAAATTTTATAGCCACTTTTGAATGAGATGTATCTTTGCTCTGGAAACTGTTATTGAGTATGTGAAAGCTGTAATGAAATGCTTCTTCTAAAAAAAATAAAAAATATATATATAAAATTTTAAAAAACTAACTTCTAACATAAATCCTTTGCTTATGTAAAAATGCTAAAAAAATTAATTAATTTTCATAAGTTCTATTTGGGGGACAGAAATCATATATGCTCCCATTACAAACAGTGATATGTTGATAATTCTTTTTGCTGAATGAATTTTTCCCCTTTACTTTCTCATTTGTTCTTCAAGTCAAGTGCCATTTTTTGTGTTTTCTTGTTAGAGCTCCCCATTCACATACACACAGCCAGAGCTCTCTGTACCCACTGGGTTCCCAAAGAAGGCATGCTATTTAACCATCTTGTAGCTTTTGTATGACTGCTTTCTGCCTAATTCAAACCACTCATTCAAGTCTACCATCTTTATTCCAGGCTTCTAAAAGAGCATCTTGGAGAAAAAGAAGTTGAATTAACACTCATCTTTGACTCAGTGGTGGAGGCTGACTTGGCTAATTATACCTGCCATGTGGAAAACAGAAACGGACGGAAACATGCCAGTGTTCTGCTTCGTAAAAAGGGTATTGTTTCTAATAAATATAACTACGTTTTGGTTAAACACCAATAGTTATCCAATTTAAATATGTTTTCTGTCCATATTTTGCCATCTAATACAAACCACTTTTGACCATTTCTATCTTTTTAAGGAACAATACCTTTCTTGCTGTGCATATTGGGAAACAAAAAAAAAAAAGCCTATCAACCTTAAATAGTATTATGAAATAAACAAATGAAATAAAATATGGTTATGCATTAAGACAATTCACATAAAATATGCCTTGTCTATAATTATAAGTGATACATGTAATCTGATTTATATCAGCATTCAATAATTCCTTAGAATTTCACCTTCTTATATTTTATATTGTTTAGATGAAATTATGGATATTATATTATCAAATGAAAGACAAAGCTACTTTCCATTCCTAAATAAAACATTAGTTAAATATTTAACTGTGTCGTGTAATAAAAATTATCATAAATACTATATTTATTGTGATAATGATTTGGTGCTAAAGGACCATTAGTCAGTGCATATTCTTTTAAGTTTTTTGGCATTTCTTGAAAAATCTCTCTAAAGAGATTTTTCTAGATTTCGTAGAATTGTAAATGATGGGGAAACAAAAGAAACTAGATTTATAGACAAGATGGATAAAGCTAGCTATTCAAGTGACAATATAAGCTGCCAAAGAAGCTTCTGAATTGGCTCTTATCTTGCCATAAGTCCTGAATACGGTAAAAAGGCTAAATAGTTCATGTGTTCATCTGGGAAAGGTTTTTGGAAACGTAACAGAGCAAATGTTCTTAATCAGTGTTCCTGTTGCCTAGGCTATAGAACAATAGAAGAGATTCAGGTAGCAAAATCACTGCTTACTCATACTGGCCAAGATGGAATTTATATTTTCTTGCCAGACCTAAAACTTGAGCATGACTAGAAGCTCCAGAAAAATCAAGAAAGTGTGATTATTCTGAGAATAATGCCTCTATCTCTGCAGCACCATTTCTCACATGATTGAATTTGACTCTGTCTTAAAATGAAGGCGTATTTATATATAAAGGAGTCTAGTATAGAAAGAGAGGTCAGTACAGCCAGGTTTAGGAGTTCTGGTTCAGCCACCTGACAAAGCAAAACTGATTTTCTTGAATAATCTCAGAATTGTAGTCTCCTCATATGTAAAATGAGGGTAATAATACATACATTGTATAGTTTCCTGCTTAAATAAACATATGATAGGTATAAAATATATTCCACTTTCTTACTAAACTGAATTTGTATAATTTTTCTTCTACATGCCTTTGTTAGTTAACTTGGGTATTGAGCAGGTTCACATGCCTTGTGGCAAAGCTTACTTTGTTCCGGTCCATTTTGGTCTGATTTCTGGTGCAGAGATTCTCTAAGCCAGATTCTGCTGCTGAACTTTTGTATCTTCCAGCAAGTTATGCAAGGTTTTGCTACGAATAGACACTTGGAATATATTCTGGTTGAATAAATTATTAAAATTCTTTTATTACTGAGGATTCATGTGTAGCAAACTTTTACTAGGTATTGAGAAACAGATAAATAAAATAGAAAATCCTGAATATCTGGAGTAGAAAAATGCAGAGAAAGATAAACATCAAAGAAAATTTAAAATATATATGCATTTGAAAATGTCTATAGAGAAAACTCAGATGGTCTTATAATTCAGCCAGTCTGCACAGAAATAATTTTAGTTTCAAAATAAATCCATTCTGCTTAAAAAGTATAGCAACAACTGGAAGTCCTTCAAATTCTAGAAATCTGAAACTGGAAAATAAGACACCCAGAAAACTCTGCTACCTTCCATCTCTTCTACAAAGAAACTCTTCTAAAATCATGAATAACTGACAATATTAATTCTAACCTTTCTCCCTGAACAACTTGCTTAGTGTTCTCCAATATCTTCAGGGAGGTGACTTCCAGGTCTCTTGGACCACCCTGGCCAACAAGTCAAACGGAAGTTTCTCCTGTCTGTCAGCATTTCTTGTTATGTAGCCTTCAGCTATACACATGGACTCATGTAGAGATATTGTATGTGTAATTTTTAAGTAGGTTTTTGGACTAATATGATTCCTTTTGGTTTTTTTATACTAGCTAGATATTATCTATCTCTCCTCTCTCTCCCCATCTAACCATCTCTCCATGCCCTCCCCTTTTAAAGTATCCCAATTTTCCCCATTTCTCCCTTGATAATTCCTGTCTGCTGTGCTCCCACCTCTCTTGAACTCCTTCTTCCCCTTTACCACCATAGTTCCTTGTATAATCCTCCCTCTTCCTCTCCCATGTAAATAGTCCCATTTTACTCATTTCCCAATTAGTAACACATGTCTCCTGTGCTTCTCTCTCAGGTTCCTTCATTACATTTCTTTTTTTTGTTAATTTTTCATTGAATTTTTGTGTATTTTGTATAGAACACCTTAATCATCTTTATACCTCCTTCCCCACTGGCACCCTCCCATAGTCCACACACACACACTGAAATTCATGCATTCTGTCATTTGTGTTAAGGCCTGTCATGTCAATTTAGTGTCCCCAGACCTCCCTCAGTTTAAGTTCGTCCACTGAGGTCTAGTCAGCCAATCTATAGTCCCTCCCTTTAAGAAGATCAGCTCTTCGTCACCCAGCAGTAATCAGCTGCCAATAATTCTTTGACTAAGATTGGGCTCTGCTGCCCATTTCAACACAATTTCAGCCATTTTATATTTGACAAAGTTGCCAAGAACACACACTGGAGGAAAGACAGCATCCTCAACAAATGGTTCTGGCAAAACTGCATCTCCACCTATCAAAAAATGAAACTAGACCCTTACCTTTCACCTTGCATAAATGTAAACTCCAAATGGATCAAAGACCTCCATGCAAAACCTCAAACTCTGAAACTGTTAGAAGAAAACATTGGCAATAGCCTATGAAATATAGGTGTAGGAAAGGACTTTCTACATTGAACATCAGTGGCTCAGGGATTAAGATCAGCAAGTGGGACCTCATTAAACTAAAAAGCTTCTGTACAGCAAAAGAGACAACCTTTATTACATTTTATTGTCTTTCCATTCTAAGTTTTCTTTTTATTGTACCTATTAATACTACGTATTACATTTTATATTTGGTTTTTACCTTCTTCCTGCTGCTAGAAAGTATACTCTAAGATTAGGGATTTTTCTTGCTCTAGATACTTCTAGATTCATCATATGTAAAATATAATAAACACTGAAAATATTTGTTGGATAAAAACTCTCCTCATACATTATCAGCACAATGGAAGTGGGAGGAAGCATAAAAGAGATCGGTAAATGATTTCATCTGTGATCATGTCTTACATGTCTGACCAGAGTTACTTATGGATGTTTTTCATTTCAAATATTTTTACTTTGAGGCTTTATGGTGAAAAGTCAAAGGCCTCAAAGGTCAAGTAAATATTGAATTTAAAGCAAAGAAGACTGAGCATTTGAAAAAAATTAAAACAGACTAAAGAAAATATATTTCAATTAAGAGGGAACCTACTACTCCTCAGAATATTTTTAACATGCTTCAGGTATAGGAAAATTTCAAAGTTTTCAAGTGAAATTGAGAGGGTGAATATGTTTTTTTTAGCATTAGTATTCATTTTTCTGAAAACTTTTTGCAATTCAATAAAACCACATTTGGCACATGATATATCAGTTTGCTCTCTCCTCTAGGTACCAGTTACAGCTTTTCACTATGCTTTGCCAAAGAATACAGTTAAGTTTTCCTCATTTGGTCTCTTTGAGCTTTCAAAAATATGTTAGAAACCCAAATGAAGGGTAAAGATCCTTGAAATCTGTTGTAATTTAAAAAATCAGACCAAGCTTTATCTTGTTCTAAGAAACTTGATATATTTCCTTTGAATTTGAACCTATTAGGCTTCATCACAACACAGCCAGACCTTACTGGCTGTGGCAATCTGATCTAGACTATAAATATAGCTTGCTTTATGGAATATCTTTTTATTTTAGTTTTTTGAGATAAGATCTCACTATGTAGCCTCAACTTGCCTGGATCTTGCTACTTGGACCAGGGTGGCCTCAAACTCATAGAGATCTACCTGCTCCTGCTTCCAGAGTGCTGGGATTAAAGGAGTCCACAGCCATGACTGGCAAACAATAGCTTCATGATGAGATGTAAGCCAAATATTTAAAATCACATAACTGATCATTTTGGATCATAAACTGAAAAACGGTCTTAATAAGAACTCACATGCAATATGTCCAGTGATCATGGGAAGAATTTCCAAAAATAATACACTCTAACTGTATATGTCCTGCACGCACCTACCATTTCCTTTCCTCTGATGAACTATTAGCCAGTAATATGAATAATGATGTGTTAGTAAAAGGTCCATCTGAATTTTTTCCTTGTTAAGCCAATATTCTGAACTTAGACTAAAGAAATTTTAGTAATTATTTCTGCCTCTCTGTGTATACTCCCTTTCCCACAAAAGAGAGCTATGATACTAAATATCTATCTATCTATCTATCTATCTATCTATCTATCTATCTATCTACCTTGATCCCAAAAATATATAGGAAACTGACTTAGTATATTTAGGTTATATCGACAAAGTACACTGAACTGGACAATTTATAGAAATAGAAATCTATTTTTCATAGTTCTGGATGCTAGGAAATCCAAAATCAGTGTCATGTTTTCATCTGGTAAGGACTCAGTAAACATTTCTGTTTATGACCCCATCAAGTGGCTTCTTTCACTAGTCGTATTTCTACCAATGTTCTCCTCAACACCAGTTAGATAATTTCTAAATATATTGAGGCTGTGGTAGTTTAAAAGAGGCCAAATCCCATAGAGGAGGCACTGTTTATTCAGGTTCAGGAGGTATGGCCTTCTTAGAGGAAGATGTCAATGGGGATGAGCTTTGAGAGTCCACAGCCACGCTCCATTTCTAATTTTTTCTTTCTCTGCTTCCTGTGCCTACTTGAAGATGTGAATGTTCACTTTTCTCTCCTGGCTGGATCCTGCCGTGCCTCCCCTGCCAAGATGGACTCCTATCCCTCTGGAACCAAAAGCCCAATACACTCTTTCTCCTATAAGTTGCCTGGATCGTGATATTTCATCACACCAGCAGAGAAGTAACTACTAAAGAGGATTTTTCCACAGACCTAATTTTCTCAGGAGCCCACACCGGAATCTCCCATGAGTCTCATTGACACTGTATATCAAATCTCCTTTAGGTTCTACTTATTAGCCAGGTTCAAAGCCAATTCCACATTTGTCTGTATTTGTTACAGCAGCACCTTACTTGTCTTCACCAATTTATGTATTAATCCTTTTAGATGCTATAACAAAAAATATCGTAAAATGAGCAGTATTAAATAAACACAAATTTTGCTTATAGTTCTAGAGATTTCTATGTCCAGTATTAATGTGTCAGCATATTCTGTATGTAATAATGGCCTATTTCTCATAGATGGTGCATTCTTTGTGTTCAAATAGCAAAAGATGTAAGTAGACTTTCTCAGGCATACTTTTAGAGGTCTTTAACCTCATTCATGAGTGTGGAGCCCTCACAAGCTAGCTTCTCAAAGGAAGTTCATCCTATTACCATGACTTGGAGACTGGTTGGCATAGAAGGTATTTTCCCTGCTGGGCATCACACTCAGGAAATCATCCACACTAAAAAATATGCTATCACTAAGCAACATCTTGGGATAAGCAAGCAGATCGATTTGGAGAAGTTATCAACATTCAGATCACAGCAGAAGTCCTCAGGTAGGGCCTTCTAACCTATCTACCTTGTAAGGCAAAGAAGGAAGCTCGTTTATAGCCTGCGTCTTCTCTAGTCTCTTGATTTCAGTTGCTATTTTTCCTATACCATAATAGCTGATCTTTCTGTTCACACTACAGAAACAGCTGAATTCAAACTAAGAGTAGAAGAACTATATATGTACTTTGGGTACCTAGAAAAATTTACAAGCCCACAAATATTTGCTCCTTGGTTCCGTTTATCTCTATGAAGTGATATAAGACATGGAACAAAATAAATGAATTTCAGTTTCTCAGTCAGGAAGTGTTCATAGAAGTATAGATCCTGCTAAGATGGAAAATGGCAATTGCAAACAGAAGATGAAAGAAAAGACAGGTGTCATTTGGCTGATGGCAATTTTGCCCTCTGATTATAGGACAGATATTTCCCTTTTGATGTGACTGTCTCAGTTTAATCAAAGAATATTGGTTGGGTCTCAAAGCTTAAGTCCACAGGTTTCAACTTAACCACCATTATGTAATATCTTTCAAATCATTTTTATAAAAATGACCCCTAAATCATGAAGGTACTTTTAACACAACGATTTTATTCCATAAATTTGGTGCCTGCTATGTGGGAGCACACAAATTGTTTCTGCCGTTGAAGTTTTCCATCTACCTAATGGCAACTGTACAACATCGAAGTTAATGGGAAAATTTTCATTCAATGACTTTGAACACTGTTCTGACACAGAGAAGATGGCAGCCAAGGAGAAAGATAGAGGTGGAGGGATAGAGTCGGAGGAAGATAAAGGAGGATGGGGGAGAAAGAAAAGAAGGGAGAGAGGAAAGGATAGATAGGGATAAAACAAAGAAAAAAGAAAACTACCTGTGCTGGATAGCTTTAGTTGTCGTCTTGACACATCTGGGTTGAGCGAGCCTCAGTTAGGGAATTGCCTCCATTGAACTGGCCTGTGGCCATATCTGTGTGGCATTTTCTTGATTGTTGAGTGAATGTGAAGACCCAGGCCACTGTGCTGGTGACAACTCTGGGCAGGTTCTATATTATATAAGAAAGCAGGCTGAGCATAGGTCAGAGGAGCAAGCCAGTAAGCAGCGTTCCTCCATGGCCTGTGTTCCAGCTCCTGCTTCCAGGTTCCTGCCCTGAGTTTCTATCTTGGGCTCCCTGATCAACTGTGGCCCAGAAGATCTAAGCCCAATAAACCTTTTCCTCCCCAAGCTGGTATTGGTCATAGTGTTTTGTCATAGTAAGTGAAAGCAAACTACAACAGAAATAAAACATTTATAGTATAAATATGTTATCAGGATAAAAATAGTAGAAGTTTGAATCACTGCCCTAAGATGAAAGAGAAATTGATTTTTGGAATAACAAACCTGTATTGTTTCCATCGTACTGACCGTTTACAATGATACAAAGTGATGAGAAAACAAGTGCAGATTGTAATTTGCTTCCCAACAGATGTTTGATAAGCAAGTTTGATTTATACCCCATATAGAGGAAGGCAGTGTTTTTTAGGGAACTACTTTATAAGATAGAAGATATGCATGATATAGGGTAGGATTTTTATTTTTACGTAAAATTATGTAGCTTCATTTCAAAACTTCCTCTCTATTCAGTCCCCTCGCAGTATCCATTTCAGACAGTTGGTACTTCAGGGCATCCCATTCCTATCCTCTTCTTTCTTCCGCTTTTCCTCTTTCTACTTTAACACTGACATTATTTTGGTGTTTACTATTTCTTTTTTAACATTTTATTTATTATTTTTATTTTACGCATATGAGTGTTATGTATGCATGGAGGTAAATGCACCCATTTGCAATGCCTGCAGAGGACAGAAGAGGCCGTTCGATCCCCTGGAACTGTAATTACAGACAGTTGTTAGCTGCCATGTGGGTCCTGGGATTCGAACCCAGGTCTTCTGCAAGAACAGTCAGTGTTCTTAATTGCTGAACCATCTTTCCAGCCCCAAGGGTGTCTACTATTTCTACATTGTAGGTTTTTTAAAAATCAGCAGGTCTGTTGTGCCCAGTCACCATAATCTCCTTTCTTAGTCCACTTCCTTGATAAGATTCAAGTCCCTATTTATCATACAACTTAATACAACTTAATTCATATGTGGGACTCCATGGTGCCCCCTCCTTCCCTACCTATAATGTTCTGTAGTGTACTCTTCAATGAGTTATATAAGATCTTCCCAAGTTATTACAATCTTTCTAGTCAATTGCAGTTTATCTTCTTTCTTTGGAACTGAAAGGACAGGAATCAAATTTTCCACAAGTCACATGGAGTAAAGGAATAACACCAAGAGTTCTGTGGAAGAGCAAGTATAAGGATTCCTGTCGTTACTTCCAGGCTAGAATACATAAAGCAGTAGTGGGGTAAAAATAACCTTAAATTTGAAGTCAGGAGATCTGGGTTATTTTCCCATAGGGGACACTTCTTAGGTTGGTGACCATGGATAAGTGATTTAAATTATGAAGTCTCAAAATCTTCATGTATAAATTTGGTTAAAAATTCTTGTGCTACAAGATTACAGAGTAAATAACAGACTGACTGCTATAGACATATATCATTGGTAATGTAATATCTGTGTTACCTCTAATATCACATATTACTTCTATAATTTGTGCATCCTTTTTATAAACTATAACATGCTAAATTGATATTGTTATGTTGACCTTGACTTAGTTTGCTTAAGCAATGATCATATATACAGAAAAGGGACATTCCCAGAGAAAAGTTTTCTGTTTTTCTGAAGAATCACAGCCTGTCATAGTCAGGAATTTGGTCTTGACAGCATCCCAGAATCCATCCACCCAGGGAGACTGACTGATGCCAACCACAGTCTGAAGCAACTAATATACAAATTAATGGCACTTCCCCTCCCAGTTTGTAGCTATATGGTAAACTGAAATGGTAATAGAGGAGTTGCTCGGTAATTATGAAACTAAATTAAGTGGAGACCTCCAAATATTGTAGGCAATTTCATTTAATTATGAGGAGACCACTGGATGCTCTTGTCCCTCAGAAGAAAATACATCTGTTCTGGTTTCTCTCTGATTTGGCCAATACTCCTCAAGAAAAATGCTAAACCCAAATTCTGAACTGTTTTCTCACTTTCCATTTTTCTATGTTCCATGATACTGTTCCTTTTTTTGACAATATATTCTTTAGATTTGTTAATATCACTAATTAAGCTACAGTTAATTCACTGTTCTCTACGCCTACTAGACATTATTGCTTCCTTCCATTATGTGTTGATTCAATTATCCCTACTCTCTGAGTTCCAGGAATGCCCCACTGGAACATCTTAAGTATGCCTGGTGTTGGCTGAAAATGTTAAGTGATTAACCCAGATTTCTCATTCACTTTTTCTTCCACTGGGTATATTATATCACATACATATTATAGTAATTTATTCAAATAAGTAGGAGAAACGGGTAAGCTAATTCCCCCTGCTTAACATATATTAGATTATTTTCTACTGAGGTTAAGTGGAACAGTTAAATCTTGCAAACTCATTAGATTTTATTTGATTCTGAAAGTAATTTTATGACGTGAGTCTTCTGTAGAGGAATACAGCCTATGGCCTGTGAAGTAAAGGATGATAATCTTCTTAACCAATTAGATAATTTAACAGAAACAAGAAAACTTTATCCATGAATCCAAAGAAAAGAGCTTCCTGATAAATAGTGAAAGAAACGTGTGTGTGTGTGTGTGTGTGTGTGTGTGTGTGTGTGTGTATGAAAATAAGATGTATTCAAAATTAATTGGAAGATACTAAATGACTAAGGTGGACTTACTGCCCATAATAGTAATTGCTTAAATCTTTAGAAAATAGATAATTTTATAAAAACAAAATTCATGTGTACTTATAAAGAGCCAATTACTAAGCAAAAATATTATTAAAAGGAAATCAGAATGACTAGTACATCTTACATATGGAAATATGGGGAAATACCAAGTGTTGCTGATTTAATTACTTTTTCCTGTTCATTCTGTTTACTTCAGATTTAATCTACAGAATTGAGCTTGCAGGGGGCCTGGGAGCAATCTTACTCCTCTTTATACTGCTGGTGATTGTCTACAAATGCTACAACATAGAATTGATGCTTTTCTACCGACAGCATTTTGGAAGTGATGAAACTACTGATGGTAAGCTATCTCCTGTTTCCCAACTGCAACCAATAGGCAGTTATTTATGGTCATGTATGAGATTATTTCTATTCTTAGAAAACAGAAACTGAAAAACCTAAGTGTAAAGACCTCTGATATGTGCAATTTAATCTTAAATAATTTATAATAAAATGTTCATCCATAAATAAAGGAAAAGAAAATTATAAACAATAGGCAAATCTGAATAGCTGATATGTGATTTAAAAATTATTTTATTCATATTATGTTCCTATATTTGAAATTTCAAGGAAAAATTTTAAGAGGCTGTTACTTGATCTAAAGATAAAACAATTGCTGCCAAGCCCTTTTTCTTAGTAAAACACAAAAATTGATTCACATATTAGTTTGTCTAGAAAATTAAAACTTAACTCTAGGTCATTTTTACCTATTTTTCTCATCAAGAGAGCAAACAAACATAAAAATATGTTTTTACATTTTATGGGTGTTCTCCATTAACATCTCAACAAAGCACATGAACCTACATATTTTGGATGCTTTTAGTACCATTCTCACAGATGACTCAAAAGATACAAATTTAGAATGTGTTTGTTATGGATTGAATGTGCAATAACCCCCACAGACTCATGTATGTGAACACTTGTTCTCAGCTTCTGGCTTTTTGTAGATTGTAAGACCCTTAGGAGGTGTGGCCTACTTGGAGGATGTCCATTGCTGGTGGGTGAACTTTGTGAGTTATGGCCTGGTCTCCATTGTCACCTAGAGTTTCTGTTTTCTTCTCCCCCAATACGTGGGCAGCCTGCCTCATAAGGCTGTCCCACTGCCATGAATGGTGTCATGCCTTCCTCACCATGAAACTGTAAGCCAAAATAAATCTTTCCTTCCCTAAGCTAATTTTCTTGAGTATTATGTCACAGCAACAAAAATAGTATCAAATCCAGTGTCATACAAACTTACTGTACTTGCTTTATATGACTTTTGGAAATCTTTTTAAAAGACTTATTTTCATTTTAATATTTTATTGAGTTTTTTGCTTTCGTATAATACATATTAATCAAATTTCGACTCACTCCTCCATCACCATTGTCATAGCCTCCCCACCAGATTTCAGGTATTCTGTCATATATGTTAAGTTTTATCCAGTCAAGAATTTCTATCCAGCTGTCCCTCTGTAGAAGTAAGAGCCACAAAGAGGGGAATAGTAGGGAACAGATGTTACTAAGGGGGAAATGAGGAAAATGGGGACATTCAACTAGGAAAGGAGAAAGGAAGGACACTCAAGGAAACTTGGGGGTAAAGGGAAAGAAGGAACTCAAGAGAAAGAGATAATAGGGCACAGGTATTATCAAGGGGAAAATGGCAGCACTTAAACTGCCATTTAAGGAAGGAGCAGGGAGACTAGACAGGAAGAGGGGGACAGATAAATAGAACTTAGGTGGCATAAAAAGCCAGAGAGAAATTTATTAATGCAAAAGCTCCCTGAAAACTACACATATGATATCTGAACATTAGTTAGTGCATGTGTATACCTGAAAACTTTTGGAAATATTATAGATGAAACATCAACTAATCATTATACTAAGCCTGGTTCTTTGGACATTCAAGAATTTTCTTTCAAGAGAACAAATTGCAACTTTTCTAATCATTATGTATAAGAAATATGTTCATATCATTATATATAATGTCCTCACCACTCAATTACCATAAACTTTGGAAATATGTATGTTGACTACCATAGGCAAGCTGAAATTTTTTAAAAATGCACTTTGTAAATAGTTAACTTAAAATCAATTTTATAGTGTTTATTTTCCTGTAATAATGGAAAGTAATGTTTTTCTTATCTTTTTGAATAACCACCTTACCATCAAGAAGTTTTAATTGTTTTGCTTTTTTATATACTGATAGATCAGACATCAATTTTTATTTGAAAAATAAGATTCTAATCTTATTACATAAGTACTAGTAATGAGTGTGTCTTAATTGACTTTTATATTTTGTTAGACAATTACATCAATATTCACTGATGAGTGCATATTCATTCCATTTTCAATCTGCATTTACTCTCAAATTATAGCTGAGTGTTTGAAGATGCTATAGAGTGACAAATTAAGGCTCATCCTGGTCATAATTATATGTATGAAAATATGGTCAATTATTTTGTGCTCCTATAAACAACAACTAAAAAATTTGACTTCTTACCTATGCATATAAAATAACTGAAACATACCACTAGGAAAGGTATACTGCCTATATAAAACATGAAATGGAGGCTCCTGTGATTCATTTGTTTTGAGTCACAATTATAATTTGTCAATCTCAGTAAAAGATTGTACAAATTATTAGGTTATTCTGTAGTAGTTATTTGCTGTCATTACCTATACCAAATTAAACATAGTAACTGATTGGTTGTAGTATGTGACATCAGATTAAGTACATGATAATGTTTTAGTTAGACAGTTGTATGCACAAGTACAAAACCTATTTGGTGGTTCCAGTATATAATGGAAGGAATTTAAGGGTTTCCATTGGAGAGGAGAGTTAAAATGTTTTATATATCAGATGAAATTTTGATGTTTGAGAACACAACCCCTGTAATAATCTAATTAAATACTAAAAACTCAACAAGTATGTGATAAAAGTGAATAAATGAAATTTTTTATTTTTAATGTGTGGCTGTTGACAATAAAGGTGGTGGTGATGCTGTGTTTGTGAGTGAGTGAGTGTGTGTGTGTGTGTGTGTGTGTGTGTGTGTGAAATGCCTGTAAATGAATATGTGAGAGCATGCATCCATGGTTTCTCATGCAGAAGCCAGAGGAAGTTATCATCTGCTCTATGTTTTATTTCATTAATATGGGGTCTCTGACTGAATTGGAAATTCTCCATTTCAGCCAGCCTTGCTGGCCAGTGAGCATTAAGGATCCTATGATGTCCACTATCACCCCAACACTAAGTTGAGAAGCACCTGACACATGCATGGATTTTTACATGAGTTCTAGGGATTGGAACTCAAGTCCTCCCTCATGCTTGAACACAAATCATGCTTACCCAATGACCTGAATAAACTAATTTTAACATTCTTTTAAAAACATACAGCTACGGGGCTGGCGAGGTGGCTCAGCGGTTAAGAACACTGGTTGTTTTTGCAGAAGACCCAGGTTCGAATCCCAGTACCCACATGGCAGCTAACAACTATCCATAATTCCAGTTCCAGGGAATCCGACAGCCTCTTCTGTCCTCCTTGGGCATTGCATGACACAGGTGCACTTACCTAAATGCAGGAAATACACATATACACATAAAATAAAAAAAATATATTAAAAAGTACAGCTTCTTGTTTCTAGTGTAATGTATCAGCTAAATAAGCTGCCAAATTCTTCATTACTTCATTTAATGATTTTGACAATTCATAAACATAACTTATTTTTACTATATACATTTTCTTCATTTTTTCTTTGACTATACCTACGTACACCACATATACATATACAATGTCATTATTCACACACACAAACATACACATGTATATATATAATTTTGTGTATGCAAGTGAATTTGTATATGTAGGGGGTTTATGTGTAGGTTCATTTTTGGGTGTGGGCACATGCTATAGATAAATACTCAGGCTGCTTCTACATTATGTTTGAGACAGGGCCCTCCATTTGACCTGAAAATTCACAATATATGCTAGGCCAGCTTGCAGAGATCCACGTATTTCCACCTCCCAAGTCACCATCGTAGGGACTGCAGATACACTCCTCTATGCTTGGCTTTATATGTGGGTTTTGGTGATCTGAACTCAGCTCCTCACTCTTGCAAGACAAGTAATAGATATTCATATAGGTAGGTAGGTAGATAGATAGATGATAGTGATAGATAGATAGATGATAAATAGATGATATATATAGATGCTAGATAGATGATTGATAGATAGATACATACATACATACATATGTGTGTGCTCCTACACACATATTCATATATACTTACATTTCATGCAAGTTGTTCTGGAGTTTGTTTTACAAAAATTATGCAACAAATTTTGATTTCTTAGCCAATTTTAATTTTATTTATTTTCAGCACACCAAAGATTGCTTCATATAGTTGATCATTTGGCTTTGTAGTAATTAAATATTTACTAAGCATCTACTACATTGCAGGCATTATGGATGAAGAATTCACTGATCGTCTCCATTTGGATCAACACTATATACACATGCTACACAGATATGTTAGGCACCAGGTGTAAAATAATCACAAGTTTACAAAGTTTTGCTCTCTTTAGAAACTAAGGGTTTAGCACTGTGCTTAGTACAGCTGCAGAAATACTGGGCTACCAAGCAGGAATGGCTTCCTGATGATAAACAGAATTAAAATTAGATCTTAAAACATGGAAGGACAGGTGTGACAACAAGAAAATTCCTCCACGAATAGTCTGGTCATCTTCATAATATCTTTCTTCATTAGGAGCAGCATAGTTATGGTGACCACTCTGCCAATCATCCTCCTTCCAACAGCTTGTCTGTGTTGTGCTCTATTTTCTGGTTCCTTAAGTAAGTTTAGTTAGCATGATTTAACACAGAAACCTCATTAATGCTGTGTAGAAAAGTGCTGTCACTGATCTGCCTCTAGGTTTGAAGACAATTGTCAAATTTTCTTTTAACCTTGTTTCCATCATGATTTTGCTTTTGCTTTATGGATCTTGTCGCTCTCTGTGAGAAACAGCTGTAGCTATTTGTGAAAATTTCTTGGCTTTCTACATAAGGCAAAAGTGCCTTTTAAAGCTGTGACATCTGCGTCATTTCTTGCTTACTAGTTGGCATTCTAGTTTCTGAGACATCTGACATGGTGGCTTTGAGAGTTCTTTTCCTGTTCTGACAAAGCACCATGAGCTCTTCATTAATCTTTAAGTGACATGACTGAAACGAAAGCAACCATTTTCCAAAAAGTGATGTGCTTTTACAAAGATAAGGAAAATGTATTATCCAGGTAGGTATGTCAGATATTAACATGTCAAAGACATGGGCACTCTTTGTCATAACTGATTTAGGATATGAAAATTTAGAAATAAATTATTACAAGAAAATTTTTGTATTTCACTGTTAAATTAGGACATAGGTGAAGCAACTGAAGATAGGACCAAGAATAAGTGAGTTCCAGCACAGTTGGAGGGCAAATATTCTATGCCTGGGTGCACAATGGGCCAAGGGTCTAAAATGTCTGGTAAGGTGGTGGATTGAGTCAGGCAACTACCACTGAATATGGAAAATCTCATAGTATATGTTTAACAAATCATTGTTAATTAATAGGTAGTAGAATTTAGATATGTTTGTAAGATGGGAAACCAGGGTCTGATCTGACATGGAGTTTGAGGCAGCAATAATATCCACCAAGAACCATGAAACAAATTCTGCTCATAGGAATAGAGCTGTTTGTCCTTTGGCCTGTTTTATTCTTCCAGCTGTGTATCATCGACAGCTTTGAGTCCCAGGTGAGTAATTATAGCTGGAGAAAGTCAAGGGCCTGCAGGTGCATCCTGCACTTGATTGGAGCAAGGGCAGAGGTGCTAGCATTTCCAGGAGGTTCTTACATTAGCATTGCTTATGAACATTTTCCATTCCAAGTATAGTTTTATGTACAACAGTGGAACGTGCCCAATTTTTAAGCCAAAATATCTCCTCACATATCCAGGACAGTATTTTGTGTGCATCTGCTTCTAGGCAATCAAGAAACCTAAGTAAGGGTATAGGCGCCTTTCATATACATAGGATGTGCTATGTATATAAGTTTTCATCTTGCTCTCAGACAGTATCATAACAGGGTTCTTTCTGTGTGGGAGTGGTGAGTGGTCAGATTATGCAAGAATTTGAACATAAATCCTATCTTAGATATGGCTAGATAGCAGTTTACATCTACTCCTATAATATAGCATATATATCTTGCTTCATCGTTATAGTTTATACCTGATTCAGCAGGTAGAAAAAATTAATAGCATTGGTAAGTAAATGAATAGTTGATTCTACAAAATGTCTTTTGGTGAGGTTTTAAGTATATTGTAATCAAATCTGTTTTAATGGAAATATTAACGTTATAAAAACATATGTCTACCAGTCTTTCAAAATTACTTTCAAGAAACCAGTATTAGGCATTACAAGTTTCACATGAACTTTTGGTCACTAAATTAATTTTTAAATATAATTTTTCTATAAATAAGGAAATTTGAAAATACCCTAACATTTATGACATGGCCTCTCTAAAGCCTATGGGGACTAATACAATGGGGAGCTGTATTCATCAGCATTTTGAATAAAAATATGCAAGCAAACATGCACATTTGTATGCTAGAGAAACTGGCTCTGTGCCAGTACAGCAAAGGAGAGGAAAAAAATTACACTGAGAAGCACACTTAACTCCCTGACTAAGAGTGTGAACAAAGGACCTAATTTGACCATATTGGAAGGATGTATATTTTGAAACAAAGGCTTCTTTTGGAACTTGTGTCAAATTAGTTGGCTATGGACTGACCAAGAATAACAAGCAATGCACTTGTATAAAACCCAGCTGCTATTTCTGATATTTGGTAATGAAGTCCTTTTTGTATATGAAGATGGTGACATTCACCAACTGGAAGTATGGCATATGCGGTGAGTAGGGTCTTCAGGACCAAAGCTGGATTATTTCAATCTTTCACACTTTAAGGCCCAGCCTCTTTTGGATCTCTTGCACATATTTGTGCAAATAAAGTATAGTCTGTGACTAAGTGACAGAGCCATGACAACTGGCACATAAAGTGCTCAAATCCATGACATTGGTCTCTTTAGTCCTGCATTCAAACATTCTGAGCTAATCATTTGCAAATATCATTGAATATCACAAATGTGTTTAGTCACCAAAATTAACAGTAGTTCTGTGCTTTAAGCTGCCCTGACTGTAACTGTTCCAGTGTGGTCCATAACAGTTTTAGTTCATATAATATGAACTATTTATGTTGAAATATATAATACATTATTTAGAATATAGCATATGAATTATTTTTCCAATTATTAAAGACAGTCACTAATTTCAATGTTTTCTTTAGCCTGTTAGTAGTTATAGACATATAATATCCGAAGAGAACCTGCTAATACTTATAACATTTTATTGTTGTTGCTGCTGTTCTTTAAGACAACAAGGAATATGATGCCTATCTATCTTACACAAAAGTGGATCAAGATACTTTAGATTGTGACAACCCTGAAGAAGAACAGTTTGCTCTTGAAATACTGCCAGATGTTCTAGAAAAACACTATGGATATAAACTCTTCATCCCAGAAAGGGATCTGATTCCAAGTGGAAGTAAGTAATTTCACATTTTGTATTTAAAACTTTCAGTTTCTTTCAGCAACTTACATGGACATATCAAGCATCAGAGCCAACTTTTTAGAAAATTGTATCTCAATAGATTTTTATTTCAAAATTCTGCTTAATGTGTACATTCTGACTTTAGAGTATCGGAGTTATTTTGAATGCATTCTCATAATTATTTTAATTGTGATTTTTAAAATTATACCTTGGTGGTATTTATTATATTGCTTTGGTGTCCTCAGAAATTTATAGTATTTCATTTTAAAATGTTGTATAATGCAGCTAAAACTACTTCAATGTGCTACATTTGCAAAGCTGGTCTTCTGTCATTGTGCTTCTAATTCTATCGACAATAAATGTCACTAAACTTTGAATCTTTGCCTTTAACCCTTGTTATTTACTATGCCATGTCACTCATTCACAGATTTATGAAAAAATCCACTTTAAAAGGTTTACGATGCCACTGGGTACAGTATTTTCCATATGTATTTAGTATTTAAATAAGTTTTAAGATGTGCCAGACGCTATAGACGTGACTGCTACTTTCAGTAATAGACATATTGCATCTACGTTTGAGCTTTCAGAGCAAATTAAGTTTCAAGTCAAAATATGGTATTTGTTTTTGTTAAAAACATGCACTTTGTTCAGAACATGTGTGTGGTAAAGTATAAGGAGAACAAGCGACTAAGATATGATCTTTGCCTTCAAAGAGCTTTGAAAATATCATTGAAGGAAAATAAAAGGTCCATAACTCTTTTGCATATGTCTCTGTTCAAATCCTTAATAGAGAAAGTTTGAACTGGTAAACAGAATTCAAAACAAATGTGATAATTACAAAATAAGAACTTTATCTTCAGTTCTTTTTCACAGCTAAAATAGCTTCACAAACATTATTTCACTTCAAACTTTCAGTTACCCTGTGTGCATGCATGTGCTTGTGTGCATATATGTGCATGCACGGGGGCGTGTGTGTGTGTGTGTGTGTGTGTGTGTGTGTGTGTGTGTGTGTGTAGAGAGAGAGAAGAGGGAGTGAGGGAGGGAGGGAGAGAGAGAGAGGATCTGGGAGTACATCTAGATCTCATTCTGCTAGGTTATGCTGTTCCTCAGTAATGTTTATTCAGATCATCATCATTTCACCATGATCATTAAGCTGCTGAGTGAGAAAAAGGAATGGACTGCTTTTTTATTATTTATATTTTTAGGAATCATGTGTATGTATGGTTTGTGTATATATCGATACATGCACTTATTGTCTTCTTTGGACCTTTCGGTATATTCAATATATTTCAATTATTTCCAAGTCTACTTTCCTGAAATATAAGAAGTCTCTAGGCTTCTTTTCTTTCTGTAATTTCTCCCATTTTCATAACTTGAAGCATCAGTTTATATCAATGCATTGCCCAAGAAATATCCTTCTGCCTCAGAATCATTGCTGGGCTTCAGTGTCTTTCTCCAAAAGCCACTGGCCCTCACATTTTTTCCATTCTCACATCTGCTACCCCAGCATGAAGCCTAGTTGTTCCTCAGATACTGATTTCGTCTCTACTTTCCTTATGCTTCCACCATTCTGGAGAGTTCATTCATATGTGCACATTCCCCATTATGCAAGATCCCTTCACAACTCTTCAGTGAAAAATCCATAGTAATCTCTCCTCTCCTATGTTTATGTTGTATGCATATTCCTTTTACTATAAATGTGTAGACTTGTGATATTTTGTTTCATTTTGTAACTTTGTATAGCTTTCCATTTCTTTACATCTTATAAGGAAGATTATATAAATTCTATTAGCAGTGTACTGCACTTCATTTATCATAACAATTCTATTGTCTAATAAGATTTAAAGTCGTTTGGTACTTGACAGGTACTTTCAACAGTGTTGGCTCGAGAGAAAGAGTAATGAAAAATCAAGGCCTTTATGTTTTTTTAAGACAGTGTTTGAAAGGCATTCTTTCAATGTTTATTTTTATTGAAATTTTGCCCATTTTATACTATACATCTTAACCATATTTAGACCCTGTCCCTTATCTGCACCACCCCCCACCCCATAGCCCAATAGCAGGATTTCATGCCTCTGTCATTCATGTATGTTAAGAGCTATCAAGTCCTTTGCGTACCCAGATGTCCTTCACTGTGAGTTCACCTACCGGAGCCTGTTCAGTTTATCTAGAATCACTCCCTTAAGAAGATCAACTCTCCCTCACCTAGCAGTGATCAACTGCCTGTAGTTCTTTGCCAAATTTGGGGCCTCCCGCTCATTTCCCCAGGTCTGTGCTGGTTTTTGTCAGTTTGCATGGGTGTTGTGCATGCTGTCATGATAGTTGTATGATCATATGAGTAATGAACTTTATTAAACTTAGAAATTCTACCAATTCATTTGACATGATAATGTGGTAAACTGTATAAGGCATTACTGCATTATGAAAGCAGAGTCAATATTATATGTCAAATCATCTTCAATATTACTCAGTATTTTGCTGCCTCTTCTGCATTCTTGCATTCTTTAATTGCTAACAACACAATATAAACCTTCTCTCAGCTTCCACTAAAACTGAAAAATGTCAGTATTCATGTCTGAACATTTGAACATTAATGACCTTCTGAACTGGAAGACTGTGCTTTATCCATTATGCCCATTAGAAAGGGAAATAAAGATCACATAGAGCACAGGTGCTCCACTTTAGTTAAGACCCAGTAGATGACAATTGCTTAATATACCAAGTGCACTCAGCCTTTATTCTAAGAGCACATGTAGCCAAGGACTGCTAAGCATAAGCCTAGTTCAAAGACAGAGGATTTTATTCAGTATTTTGATGTACTGCATAAGATAAGATATAGTCATCTAGTTAGGTAATCATCATCATTATTATTTAAATAATTCAACATAAAAACCCCAAGATGATGTCATCAGGATGACAGAGATTTGATCGTCCATAGAAGATAATTATCAATTTTTTCAGATTATACAAACATCAGACTGAGCAGGGACTTGATTCTGGGTACAAGATGGCACACAAGAATATTTCTTTCACAGTCAGCCATTTGGGAAATCTATACAATTTTTAGATGCAACCACTGGAGGGTGTTTTCTTTTAATCCTTCCTTCCTGAACTAGGAAATTCATGTTCTCTAAATTCCGATTTGTGAGTGTAACCTGCGGAGGTTCTTAAAAAGGCCCTTTGACAATTTTTCTTTTCCATCAACATTTCACTGCTAGCTGAGCAGTCACCATGTCACGATTAACGAGTTTTTCCTTGGCATTTTTAGCACACATTCAGGAAGTCCATGAAGTATATGAATAATATACTTGATTTACACATGAATGACAGAGTACAACATTTTGGACTTGGTGTGTGTATGTTATTAAAGAAGCTTCTGTGGTCTGAATTTGCAGCCATTGGTACAGATTTAACAGGTTATGCTATATAAATATAGACACATTCCTGTGGAGGGAAAATCCTAGTTACAATATTATAAGCTGTTTTTGTCCCTCACATCTCATTTAACACATATTGACCTAAGACTATTTCTTCCTCCAAAACTACCAATGAGACCTCTGAGGACCATAAAAGCAAACATCACAAGATCATCCTTCAGCTACAACAATAACTTTCTATGAATCAAATTAACAAAGTGTGTCATAGAAACCCATTTATGCTTAATGTCATTCCTTTTCATGTACCTTCACTTATTTCTGTGCCGGTCTCAAGGTACACCAATTCAGACTTGTCAACTTATAAACCTTTCCAATGCACAGTTTCAAAAGTATATAAATCTCCTCTTTCTCTCCCTGTCCTTCTCTGTCCTCTCTCCAAGAAGAGTTTTCAAAACACACAGATACAAAGATGTTGCCTTCCCAGATGAACTGGGGTTCTCCATACTTTTCCCACACACCTAATGGGAAAATACTGTTGTTTGTTTTTTATGACCCAAAAGATTGAGATGTTGACACAAATAATTTTCCTAAATGCTGAACCTAGGTCTTCAGTTCTGGACATTATTTTCTTGGCAGTGAATACCTTTCCATTCTTGAGCCTATGGCCAGGTTCTTCCTTATGTTTTCTCAGGTTGGGTGCCTAATGTGGCAAGAATTTCTACTTTCCAGTAAAAGTTTGGTCTATTTCTTCCCAGACTAGAAACATCTGTCCCTGAGAACAGTAAAAGCAACTTTGCTGCCAACAAGCATCTGTATGTCAGAAATGACAAGCAACCCAAAGAAAGCCAGATAGAAAACACCCTGCTCAAACTGCCTAGAGACACAAACTTGAGAAGTAGAGATTTTCTCACCCCTGCAGCTGCTGAGTTTTGTGGTATAAAGTATTCTACACAGAGCACATTGTGTTCATGGGGCCTAGTGAATCCTTGAGGAATGAACAGATGTGCTCTGAGGCTGACATGTGACCAACAAAAACCAGCTGTGCAAGTGAGATCCTGAAATTGAGGACATTGTTGGACAAGCACCATTTAGGCTCTTGGATCCATCTTATCTCAGTGTTTCTGTAGCGATTAAGAAACATAAAATTATAAAAGGTTTATGGAATCAGGCTGATGCCCACTTGTCAGAAGAAGAAAACAAAACTCTAAGGCTAAGGGAAGAAAAAAATCTGATAGTCTTTGTTTATCCTTAAAAAAAATCACTTAAAGTATATGGACAATATTTATTAACAATTATAGTTTAAGCCAATTCTGACAGAAGCTTGGACAAAATTAAGTACACTGTGTGAGTGTACTTGAAGAAGAAAAAATCCTCAAAGGCTTTTCAATTTCTCCTTCTATTCATGGGAAGATTTGGGGTATCTCCACATGAATTAGTCAAGATTATACCATAGAAAGTCACTAGTCTGGTAAAATATTATCATGCATATGGCTAACCAACAATGTCCATTGAAATTAGATATCTAAATTTGGCCTCAAATATAACATTGTTTTTCTACTTGTTTCCATGCTCCAATATTCATGAGTTTCTCTCAATCGATAATCCTAGGACTCCACTAATTTCAAGGAAAACACCTATCATATCTGATAGCATTCTTACATTTGGTAGACTTACCTCACTAGTCTATCTTCAGTCTTTTACTGCTTAGGACTAGCCATGCGATCGTGCTGACAATGAAATGACAAATGACTGGAGAATACATCTGGTGTCAGATGATCCCTAGTCACTTCTGAAGTGAGGCATGCAAAAAACATTTCGTACATGGATCTCTAAGTGTTCTTTGCCAGTAGTTCCTCTAATAGCTGAACCGATTGGACATCATTCAAGTAAGTTGTCCTTGGGGAATAATAAAATCCTTTTCCAGGCAATCTAATGTCCGTGACCTAAAAAGTGTGAGGCAGAGGTCACATGTACAACCAAGGAAATTTAACACATTGTGTAAAAATTACTCAAATAGAATGAAATTAGATGTGTTGACAATTTCCTTCATCTGAGAGATGAGAGAGAGAGAGAGAGAGAGAGAGAGAGAGAGAGAGAGAGAATGAATGTGCATGAGAGAGGAAACTGTATTTTGATCTTCTTAAAAATTTGCTAAGGTTAATGGATGAGTTTTCTCATCAACACTTAACGTAGAGGCTAGGATCCACTTTTTAAAACTTCAATCAGGAAATGGAGGTCAAAGTCTGGGAATTAAAGAAAAAACAGCAAATGAGAATATAACAATTTAAGCACTGAAGGAAATATGGAAAAGTCTCCATAAGTAACAATAGCTTTGTCTCATAGTCTATGAAGTTATATAAGTGGGAATTAGTTGTGTATACATGTTTTTCGGGCTTGAGAGGAAGGGAAAAAAGAAGTCAGATAGGTCATTTTAGAGTATGTCTTTTTTACATTCGACTTTCTCTTTCTTTGGGTATACTCTGAATGTGTCTCCTTACTTACCTTTCCTCTGAAAGAGAACAGAAAAGGGACAGCATTCTAAGGTGGATTTTTCCCCTTAGTCATGCCTCCTTATCCACCTATATGTGAAATGAAAAAGCAAATATTAAGAATTCACTACCAGAAATAAGGCCTTCAAAGTCACATGCGGATAGAAAAAAAATTCCCTGGAAACACAGGATCTCAACAAGTCCAAGTTAACTATTCATATATTCACTGTTCATAATTCTGTAGGATCCTTATACTAGTTAAGAACAAAACTCTCGCTGTTTGTTAAATATCATGCTAAGAATTTGAGGGAGTTAGGGAAAAGGGGAGGTTTTTTTGCAGAACACATAGTATCACACAGGAAATGGCCACACACACACATACACACCTGGCTAAATAAAAATTGTGGAACCTCAACCTCTGTAGCAGATAACAGAATACTACATCTGCCAGGAGAATCAAAACACCAAATCCTACAGATCAGGTAACACACAGTCACCTTGTTAACTCTTCCTGTTGTTTAGTACTTATCTTTTAATAATAAAGCACTATTTTCATGGAGACTATAATAAAATGTACCTTACTATAAGCCTCTTTATACGCTAAGGCTCTAATAACTGTTCCACAGTTATATAGTAGTGAAAATACATTTTTCTTGCTATATGGGAAAATATATAGATTTTTAACTTAATTCTTCATATATTAGACTATATTAAAAAATCGTTGTTAATGATTATCACTTAGCTAATGTTCACCAAAAGATAAAGGGGAATGATACGTATTGATGCATCTTGTCTCACTCTAATGATGTTTGTTTTTATTTAATAGCTGTACATAATTATGAATTTAAACATCAAATTACTATCATTTGAATCTAGCAAAGTAAGCTATATCATATGTATATCCTACATATTTGACTTTTTAACCTAAAAAATATGCCACATGCTCTGATAATAACCATGACATAAGTGAAAGTACTGATAAAAATAATTTATATGGAAAAAATTAATAATCCTGAAACAAGTGCAAGTACCAGTACAAAAATAATTTACAGAGAGCTAATTGATTAAGTTGCAAAAGTAGATGGTTAGTAGCCAGTAGGTAGACCACAAAAGAATCCACGAGTGTTTATACTCTCCTGTGCTTTCTACAACTGCAGCACAGTCAGAGGCTTAGAATGTGAAAAAGAGTATTGAGATTTTTAGAGCATATGTTTCCCTATACAAGCAATTTCTTGGGATTGCTAGTCTTTCCATTTCTAGATTATCTGTATTTTCATCCATTTTACCCTTTTGCTTTATTAACAAGCATGGCTCATTTTCAAGTCATTTTTCTTTAATCCTTCAGCTCTAAATGTGTTGACGTTTTCTTTTATATAATTCCTCCTGAGAGAGATTTTAAAATCAAATTTGCCTTCCTTAACATCAGTAAGGGTGTAGTAGTCACTCTCACGGATATCCACCAATACTGATTCTACCCGCATGTACACGGGCAAAAAGAAGGTCTAGTGACAAGACGTTTTCTTTGAAAATGTTTTGAAAACAACCTCTGGCTAAGACAAAAAGACAAAAGTTATTTGCATTGGCACTTACAATGTGAAAATGTCTCTTATGCTAAATTAGGTACCTCTATCAAAATTTCATTCAATATGTTTTTCTTCTACTAATTGTGAAGATCATGAATAGGTTAAATGCACTTGATTGGCTTTGTTTCATGCCTGATATTATTCTGCTGTGGTTTCACAGGCTTTTCTAGAGAAACCGAAGATTACCAGACACAGCCCCCTTTGGTCTTCTCTGGCATCAGAAGTTACTGCAAGCAAAAATTTGCAAAGACATGACTTTGTGACCTTTTATTAAAGGAATATTATATATTTTATGTGGGAAAAAGACAGAATCTTTAAGAGATTCTTGCTTCTCTTTTGCTAAATTTGCCTGAACAAGTTGGGGCAAGATGTACTGAGTATTCATATGTACTGGGAATTAAAAAAAAATGTTTCTTTATTATTTCTTTGTGGTAACAAGCTTTTTAAAACGTTTTCTGAAGGTTTCTAAAATGTCTCCCACAAAACCACAGCCTGCCATGCAAACCCAACTGCCTGAAATGCCTGTTGGGGACTGTGCTTTGGACCAGCAATATCTTAACTTTATACTTGTTTCTGGTTAGTTTATTTGGAACTGTTCCAAGCCTAACCACCCTGACTGGTCTCTAATTCAGGTGGTAAATCTCTGCTAAAGGTCCAGATGATAAATATTTTAAGATTTGTGGATCACATCTGCTGTCCCCTGCATCATATTCATCTTATTCATCATCTTTTAAAATCATAGCCTTTTAAAAATAAAAAAAAAAGTCACTTGTTGCTCATGGATCACACCAAATCAAGACATTGGCTTTAATGGATTCAGGTTCAAATCACAGTCACTAGATACTGATACGCAACCCCACGATGAGGGGAAAATGATCTTGGGAACTTGCTTCATTCACAGAGCCAACAGCAGCTCCCTAGCTAAAGATAAAGAAGTACACTTCTTGAAATCTGCGTGGTTTGTTTCCTCTTCATTTAGGAGCATTTTTTCATTATAGCTAGATTCATGTTTTTTCCCAAAGGAAAAGAAAAAGGATTAAGAAAAGAGGGAGCGAGGAACAAGGAGAGAACAGGGACAAGAAAGGAAGGGGAAAAGAAGAAAGGAAAAAAAGAGGAAGAAAGAAACCAGGGAGTCTAAAGAAGAGATGGGAAGAACAGAAAAAGAAAAAAGGAAGAGAGCAAGAGGTAGAGAAAGGAGAGAAGGAAAGGGAGAAAAACAGAGAGAAGCAAACACAGAGAGAGAGCCAGAATATTAGAGCAAGGGCACAGTCTCTCCTTCTTTTCCACAGAGCCAGGCAGCTCTTAGAGGCACCTCCCCAGCTGCTTTCAAACATTGAGGTTGCTGCCCAGCCACTGATCACCATCCCAAGAAGTGAAATGTGGGCTTCACATCTGAAAACTTCCACTTGGTTTTTTACCAAGTGAAGTGGAACACAAAATACAAGGCCCAAGGAAATGGCTTGTGTTTTCTTTGGGATGCTTGGGCTGTCTACTGGGGGAATTTTTTGATGTACTGACCAACTTCAGTGCATATGATTAATGTATATATAGGGCAAACCAGGATAATTCAGAACTCTTTTTCTACCACAGCAGGTTTTCAGTCAGAATTATCTGGATGCTTGCCTCAACTCTCCACTAGGCTTTGCCAGGATAAGCACAGTCAGGGTAGTATGCAGGAGACAGGGACCACTCCCTCTCTCTAAGGTTCCTTCAACACCCACACCTTGTGAACCTGACCATAGTGGAATCTGTCTGGATATATTTCTTCTGTGACCAAATATAAATTCTAGGTAACAAGTCCCTCAGAATACACCCCCCAAACCCCAGTGTCACATTTTACTTAGCCAAAAATGGAAAAATATGATAGATGACTGAACTGGGAGAACTACACTAATGGGAAAAAATATTTTACAGTCTTTTCTTCTGCATCCCAGGAAGAGGTTAGCAAAGCCAATGTCCACAATTGCTCAATTGAAGTAATTGGTACATATGTGCATAACTTGTTTTGGACTTCATGAGCTTGAATTGTAATTTCTCTAAAAGCAGAGATGTGTAGATAAAACTTTTTTCTAAAGTTTTACTTTTTCTACCAAAAGTAAAGCTTAAAACTACACTTATAGTATATCTTAGCATAAAAATAGTGTTGGGCCTGGAGGTATATATTTCTCTGATGGCTGACAAGGTATGTACAATACTTCTTTTAAAAATCAAATTATAGGCTTCAATTAATGAGAGAAGCATAGTAGTAAAAAACAACCTCTTGGTAAATTATTTGTAAAAAGAAGTTCTATGAAATTAACAAATTAACCCATTGTTTATCTAATAAAAATGTACCCTCATTACTCTTGCACTGACATGATTCTGGGTTTGGGTTTTGGTTTATTTTGTTTTGGAGAAAAGGTGAAAAAGAATAACAGGAAAGATGCATGACAGTTTATTTTACTGTATCTTACAGATCCAACTTCTAATGATGAAGCTTCCCACATAACTTCTTTCTTTTTGGGAGCAGAAAGGAAGGAAGAAAATGAAGAGTCAGAGCTGTTGATACATTGAGATAGTATTTTTCCACTCTACTGAAACTCTCTACCTTTCCTTCCATTCTGTTTCACCAGTTCTCTAAGTGACAATTAGAGTGATAAACTTCCTCATTGCTGCTCATCCCACCCTGGTGTTTTTGTTTTGTGTTGGTTTGTTTTAGCAGATTTTACTGCTGACTTTCTCCCTGAATACATAATCTCTAAAGGAAAAACATTCAAAATTCTTCAGATGTTGCATCCTGACTCAAGCAGCCACCTTATTTCTTCACTTGCTGCTGATGTTACTGCATGAGAATGTCCCGGAATATATTAAATCAAAACAAAACAGCATTAACAAAAAATTGTTACATGGACAATTCTATGTATCTCTTTAAACAGACTTTTTTGTTGTTTGTTTATCAGTAGGGTATGTAGAAAGTTTGCTCATTATTGCTTTTGAAAGGTTTCATCTTGCCAAGTGCTGAAAATACAACCCTGGACAAAGATCATCTGTCAAATATGCATCAGTAAAATAAGTTTCTCTTTTTAAATGGCTTGTACTGAGCTGTCTGGTGTCCCCACACTGTATGCCCAATGTGACTTCTTGAAAGCAGGCTGTAACCTTGGGCAGATTTGTAGTGACAAATGTTGCTATGCTTCTATAAGCACTGCTTCTGCTAAAGGGCACTGTGCATTAGACAAGGCCTCATGCTCTGTTTAGTAAAGAGTGCTTTCTGCTGCAGCACCTGTGTCCAAGTCTCCATTTGTTAACGACACACATATGTGCATTTCCTTTTTTGGCATGTGAGACTTTGGGAAGCATGATTACAAAATGTTTAATGCAAATCTAGAGGCAGTTGAGCATTCTTCTATATGAAAAAGCCATAACATATATCTACCTTGCTTTCAGAATTGCAACACTAAATAGGGCAAAGACACATTTGTCGGTAAGACAGCCTCCTTGCCCTACTTCCTAGTCTTTCTACACTACACTCTTCACTCTTCTTCCATGGAACAAATAACAGAAACTGATTCCTATTTATCTCACAAACACACAACACTTTCCTGTCTCTTAGCTTGAAAGACAAAAATGAGGACTTAAGGCTACAAGTGACAGAAGTATTCTGAGAAATATGGTGACTGTGATTCTATAAGAGAATTCCCACCATCTCTATAGCACAATTCATCTCTCATGTGGTTAGTAAACATAGCTTCTCTGTTCAGTAGTTGAAAGCGAGGGTTCATATGTACAGTTAATATCTGTCAACTAAAAGTCATGAATAAAAAGGACACAAAAGGGGTGGACGGGAAACTCCAAAGTATGATAACTTTGTTAAGTATTCAGTTTCCTTTTCAACAATGAGTTGATTGCCTATTCACTTAGAGTATTAACTAGGCTGGACACGTGCCATGAATTAAGTGATTAAATTACATAAAAAGCACTGGAATACACCTAAGCTCTGAAGAAGCCATTTGTATTGGTCACCAGGACACTGTAAGTAGTCATAAGGGGGGAGAAAATAAGAATTTAAGCAGTTTGTTTAAATTTCTTATTTGTTACAGAAATGGGCTTTCTGAATATGCAACACAAAAAAGAAAATGTGAGGGGCTTTTGTGAAAGATGAATATTTGCTATCCTAGAATGCAAACTTAATGCTTTAAAGTCTGGAAATGTCTTTGTTTTACTTTTTCTCTCTTTCTGTGATTTGTAGCATACGTTGAAGATCTCACAAGATGTGTTGAGCAAAGCAGAAGACTTATTATCGTGCTAACTCCAGACTATATTCTCAGACGAGGATGGAGTATTTTTGAACTGGAAAGCAGACTCCATAACATGCTAGTCAGTGGTGAAATCAAAGTGATTTTGATTGAGTGTACAGAATTGAAAGGAAAGGTGAATTGCCAGGAAGTGGAATCACTAAAGCGAAGCATCAAACTTCTATCACTGATCAAGTGGAAGGGACCCAAAAGCAGCAAATTAAATTCTAAGTTTTGGAAGCACTTAGTGTATGAAATGCCCATCAAGAAAAAAGAAACGCTATCCCATTGCCATGCTCTAGACTCTGCGGAGCAAGGGCTTTTTGGCGAACTCCAGCCTCTACCCTCAATTGCCATGACCAATACCTCGGCCTCTATGGCACCGTCTCAAGCTGAGCTCCCTGAATTCCATCACTCAGATTCAATGCAAATGAGGCACTGTTGCAGAGGATATAAACATGAAATGCCAAGCACCACCTTGCCACTACCATCTTTAGGCAACCACCACACTTACTGCAACTTGCCACTAACACTACTCAATGGACAACTACCCCTTAATAACGCTCTGAAGGATACAGAGGAAATTCCTAGGAACAATTCCCTTTTACCTTTATCATCCAAAGAGCTGAGCTTCACCAGTGATATTTGGTAGTGAAAAAATCCTCAGTTCCTCTGAAAAGCTATATGAGCACACAGAGTATGTAGTGTACGAAGCATAAATACACCTAATAACACTGAGGTGCTGAAAAACTAAAGAAAAAGGCACAAAAATCACGTTTGTACTTATATATTTTTGTTTACATTTCCAGAACTGTGGGGGAAAAGAAGATCTTCCTTTTGTAGTATGTCACCTTGCCTCAGTGTACAGTTTTGATTTTTTTTCCTGAAATGAAAGAAAATTTTAAATTGTGACATTTTAGAGCATGTTTTATGCCACATGGACTGCAACGATTGTGTAAGATACCTTTTCCCATATTTATGAATATTTCAGAATCTAAATGGTAGTTTTTAAAAGGAAATCTTAAAGACTCATTGAATTTGAAAATCCTGAGTGAAGTTTTCAGGGAAAAGAAAACTTCTATAAACTAAAAGAAAAATTGAGAATTATAAAGGATAAATGTTCAGACAGCCAATTGGAAGATTATTTGTAGAGGATGATCAGTTGAAAAAAAAATATGTGATAGAAATGTTTAGAACTTCTTCAACATAATGGACAATTCTTGTAAACTAAATCAAAAGCTTGTAATAATAGCTTTTAGTTTCATTACACAAGCACATCATCAGTAGACAAACTGATAAGTAGGTGAACAATGTGCTTTTCTTAAGATAATGAATAGACAGCTCTGAGCTCCTTTAGGATGATTTTTAATAAGCTTTATGACTTTCTGGCTCATTTTTAAATGTTTTACAATTTTGAAAACACACTGTAAAGTACACATTTTACTGTTTTCTAACAAATTCAAATTGGAATATTTTTTCCAAACAATCTCTGGACGTGCTCTAAGTTTTACG
>NW_008355642.1:6363156-6400308 GCF_000622305.1 Nannospalax galili | reverse complement strand
AGAGAGAGAGAGGGGGGCTGCAAGTGTCTGCAATTGAAGTAATAACACAACAATATTCAGAAATGAAGTGCTAAGTGATCTGAGTTTACTAGTGGTAGAATAGTAGTTGCAGAGTTTCTCACCTGCAATGTAGTTGTGAAATAGACTATTCTGTATATAAAATGAATCTGCTTGGCTATGTGTGCAAGGCTCCTGCAGAAGTAGCTCTATTCCCCATGCTTCAAAGAGCATATTTAATAGACTAAACTTGTCCAACTTCATATAGTGACTGTGACTGTACCATATCAGAACATCCTTGTGAATAATCTATCTTCGATTTCCTGTAAGGAATGTACCCTTACTTTAGCTGTTATTGTGGATTTTGACTTTATATCATTGGCAATTTGGTGTACTCTCCATGTAGATGATTGTGGGGATCAATTGCATAACTGCTTATCAAAGTTGGTTCAGAAAATTTACAAATGGTTCTTAAGTTATTAGACAATTGTAAACAAGGACAAATGTACAGAGTGTATAAAAATTAAAATGTTGCCTGCCCCCTTGTAATTGTGTAACCCAAAGCTGATCTCTAGTTCCAAACTTTCTTTTTGATTCGCTGTGATACATCAGTTCTATTAAAGTACTTGTTTCTCCGTTGACTTCTAGATCGAATTGTTCAGAAAATGCAGTATGCACCAAAAATATGTGAAAGTTTATCAATGATACATGTTCATTTCACAGGGGGACAATTAGTTGTGTCTTTGGGAAAAGTCCTGTTAAACATATGTAGGTATTTCATAGACGTGTTTTTTTTTCCACTGTAAAAGGAGATTTCTGTAAAAACTATAGGCATTTCAAAATG
Source organism: Nannospalax galili (assembly GCF_000622305.1). Lineage (NCBI taxonomy): Eukaryota > Metazoa > Chordata > Mammalia > Rodentia > Spalacidae > Nannospalax > Nannospalax galili. The sequence goes on along the minus strand of NW_008355642.1, from coordinate 6,399,467 downwards.
AGATATTATCAATTCTGAACTGTTTTCTTCCAAGTGTTACAAAATTGTATTTACTCTGGGTGTTCTTTAATGCTATGTGTAATTACAAAATTAATAATTTGCATGAAATGAGTCGTACACGTTTAAGAGGCCAATTGTACTTTTTACTATTTTATTTTTCACAGAATTCTAGATAGATTCAAATAGAATGCTCAGTTGTATTTTTAAACTAATAGTTATGTATTGAGCATGCCAGTTCTGAAAATATAACATGGGCCTCTCTGCTTCCTTTATTTACAATGATTAAACGTGGGTAGCAATTTGAGTTGGCTGGCCACAATGTGTCCTTTCACTACTAGTAGGTACTCAAAAACAGTGCATTCACACTTGTGCTGGGGAACTTGACAAGAAACCTTTTCTACCATTTTCAGGAACTAATGTGTATGCTATCTATAAAAATTTATTTCTAGATGGCGATTGAAAATTTAATTTTCATCTGAGACTTTTTTAAAGATATAGCCCATAAGAGTATAATGAGTATTTAGTCCAGAACACAATGTAGGAGGATTCCAGTGGCTTTTACACTGGGATTTTTTTCCCTTTTCAACTCTTCACTGACGGATTTTTGGAAATCTAGGAAAGCATGCTTACAACCAGTTCTTATGCATTTATAATAAATTGATTATTATATATAGAAGCATACACTTCAAAGCTGATTTTTTAAAATTTATTATTATTTTTATTTTATGTGTATATGTGTATTGCCTGCATGTAGGTAAGTGAACCCGTGTCATGTAATGCCCATGGAGGACAAAAGAGGCTGTTGGATCCCTTGGAACTGGAGTTACAAACAGTTGTTAGCTGCCATGTGGGTGCTGGGTTTCAAACCTGGATCTTCCACAAGAACAGCCAGCGTTCTTAACAGCTGAGACATCTCTCCATCCCCTAAAAACTGACTTTTTAAGGTGAAACATTCTGAAATCAGAACTGGCCAAGCGAATAATAATGAAAAATAAGTAAAATATATGTTGAAAATGAAAACTTTGCATTGAGAATAAGCAATGCTCAATGATATGGACAACATGCTCATCAGTTTAATTTAGAAAAATATGACATCTGCTGGGCTTAATAGTCAACAGCCTTCAGTCTAACACAAGAGACTGTAATGTGACTATGTATTTTTGGTTAAGATGATATAATTAACTAGTTCGCAGGCTTAGGGGATTACTTGAATTGGGGGAGAACCTTTCCTTTGTAAGCATGAGGGCCTGAGTTCAAATCCCCAGCACATTTGTAAATACCAGGCATGGTTGTGCATGACAATGACAGTCATTGAGGGTGGAGGCTGAAGGATTCTGAGAGTTTGCTGGACAGCCAGCCTAACCAAAACTTTAGGAATTCAATAAGACACTCTGTCTTAAGGCAGTAAGATGGAGAACTATAGAGGAAGGTACCTAACATCCTGATCTGGCCCCACACTTGCACACTCAAGTTTATATACCATACTAACACAAATATACACACAGAGACATATGAAGGAGAAGGAGGCGGAGGAGGAGGAGGAGGAGGAGGAGGAGGATAAAGTAGCTCACCTTTACAGGGTGTTTTGTAGAAATAAATGACCAAGGGAAATACCCTCAAAATTGACCATATAAATCTTCACACTTCTTGTATTCATTTGCCAAGGTGAAGTAGTGAATTGATAAAATCATACTAAAGTTAAGGCAGAAAAATAGCTCTGCAGTGATCAGTTAAATTTGAACACTTGCGAATGTTACTCTTTTGAGGGAGACAAAGTTAAAAAATGTCTGTCTCCAATTCCTCTATTACTCACACAATTTTGTTGTATGATGCCTGATACAAAGTCACAGCCTCACTGGTGAAGCAATTGCCATTCACTTTAAACTCTTTCATATCAAACTGGTTATTTTAAAAATAGCTGAGGAGCTCTACAGATGGGTCAGCAGTTAAGAGCACTGGCTGTTCTTGCAGAGGATCCAGATTTGGTTCCCAGCAAACAATTGTCCATAACTCCAGTTCTAGGATGTCCGATGCCCTATTCTGACCTCCATGGGCATTGCAGGACATGGGCGCACTTACATACATGCAAGCAATACACTTACAAACATTTTAAAATATAGCTGAAATCAGCCACAATCAATTTCAGAAGGTTATTCCTCACTCCGTTTATGTACTGTTAAATCAGAGCTTACACCCATCTAATTTTGTTTTTCCAAATGTTCACTGTTTACTCAACAACATTTTCTCCCAATGGTATTATAGTCAATCTGGAGTATTAATTGAGTGCTTGCTGTGTATAGGCCAGTGGATAAAATACAATAGAATACTGAGAAAACTGTACTACCAAAATGCAACAATAATGTGACATTTGTCACTGTTCTGATAATAAGAGTTTGCCAATGACTTGCCTTCCAAATTCTCCACCTATACAATGTATTTTAATGTAATCATGCTACTTCTTAAAGAAAACAATGGTAATAAAATATATTAAATAAAATAAGAAAAATAGAAAAATTTAAAAATGAAATCCCTATTCGTAAATAGTTTACACATCATATGCATGAAGACAAGAGTGTTTCTAATGCACATTCCAGTCTAGGGATGTTAATACTGTACATGCATAAAAATATGTGAAGTATTCAGTACTGACTTGGTCAAGAGTTAAGTTATGAATAGATAAAACAGTGATTTTAAAAAATGTGAATTTCTCAAACGCAGAGAATAACGCATGTAAATACTGAATAAAGTGTAAGCAAGTTTTGTTTAGCTGAGAGCAAGAACATTTGGCCTGCCAGAACACAAATCTGAAATATGACTGGGAGAAGTGTTAAAGCATTCATCTGACAGCAAGCAGATTCAAGAATTGGGTAGGGGAAATGGATGGAGTCTTGGAGACTTGTCAAGAAACTGTTATCATGGCCCAGCTGAAATGAAAGATAGAGATAAGAAATGATCTGGACTTCAGTAAAAGACAGATCTGAGAAGAAGAAGAAATAGGCAAGATGTGGTAATGCAAAATGTGGAAAACTGAAAAAAATCAGAATTAATAAAGCCTTCAAGGATCAAAATATTTGTATCAAAGGAATTATTTTGAATGTTTAAGAGAACTTTCAAGCTGCAGAAAGAGCACTATTTGGTGCAGTTGGTATCAAAACATCCTATGAAGCATTTGGGAGAGAGAAATGTTCAAAATCAAAACAATGTGATGTGCTTCTTTAAATATGGGTTTGAAAGAAGTACATTCACTCCACTTATTGTAATTCTAAATTCACAAGGAAGAAAATGATGGAGTTATTTTTCAGGTACCATTGTATGATGCTACTCAAATTCCTTAACTCACTTTGGAAAAAACAATTCTGACCTTGGGGCTAAGAGCACTGGCTGCTCTTACAGTGAACCTGGGTTTGATTCTCAGCACCCACATGCTGACGCCTTCTTCTGACCTCCGTGTGCACTTACATACATGCAGGCAATACACACATACAAATAAAATAATCAAATATATTTTTTAAATAATTTTTTTTTAAAAAAAGGATCATGACCTTGAAAGGAAGGAAATAAAATGATTAAATCAGGGTTAGCATGATGGGTCATCATGTGGCAGTACTTGCCGCCAAGCCTGGCTACTGAGTAAAAGAAGAGAATTGACTCCTGCACACTGACCACTGACCTGCTCACTCTCATGGGGGCACATATGCCCATCACACACACACACACACACACACACACACACACACACACACACATACACACACACACACACAGGCAAAATAAATTATTGTAAAAAGGAAAATACTGGAATCGATGAGTTTTAAAGATCAGTAGAGTCCCCTTATTCCTAACTGGAGTCCCAGTACCCATAATAGGGCAGGTCACATGGTAGTTGTCACAACAAATATGTTGGTTAAATAGGAAAGTGTGCTTGGGAACCTCTGTGAAGTTTCAATTAGTGGAGTCAAAATATAAAGAACAATTTTTTTTTAATTTGTTTTTTCCACTAAGTGATTTTTATTATTTATAAGTCTACAAAAAGAGGGAAAATGTATGGGCTTATCTCTGTGTATCCTGTTTGGGACTAGGATTTTAGGATTCTCAGTCAATTTGTGGTTGGAAATCAAAGATTCTTAAACATTCTGGCAGTTATACAAATCACTCTTCCCCAAAAATTTGGTTTAGTCATATTAGGCCACCCAATATAAGTTCATTGCTCCTAACCACATCATCCGTTTCCCTAACACATGCTTTATATGCTGACTTACTGCCAACAAAAATTACTCCTCCTTTTTTGCAAAGGGTACTTTTATACCGATGATTATTACATTCAGTGGAAGAATAGGATCAGATTAACCTCCTTTATTAGGCCAGGTTCAGACCCACTAAGCAGTTCTAACAATGAGTTAAATGTGCAGAAATACTTCTGTTTCTATCCTTTTTCAAGTATTTTCCAAACATTCAATACAACAAAAATCCTTCACCTTCTTGATACAGGATATGAAACAAAACACCCTAGAAATAGAAGAATGTCATCTAATTTTAGCAGGGGCAAATTCGTTAGCATTTCTATCCCTCCATTTCTTCATTTTAAAAATTAAAATAAAAATAGCACACATAAGGTTTTTGTTAACCTTGTAGGCAAAGTGCTTAGAAGAGCACTTGACATAGAATAATAATTATACTGCATTTACTGTCATATTAATATTTTACACAAAATGGCACTGCAAAATACCATTATCCACAGAAAACACATTTTGTTATACTCCACAGTTGGAAGAGATTGGCTATTGGTTTCTTGTGTGACTGCCTGGATGTCCAAGGACACTCATTTTCCAGACAGCTGACTGAGGCAAGAGGTGCATTCTGTGGTCATGGAACATATCAGAGCTAACTGGCCCATAGAAGGAACAAGCCAACAGTAACTTTGACCTCATTAGTAATGTGTTCTGAGCTAGACAAAAAACAGGACTCTTATAACATGGATTATTCAGATTTGCTGTCAGTGTTAATCAAAGTCCCTAGATGATTGCTTGATATTCTGCTTTACTTTAGCTAGGTTTACATAAGCTCAAAACATCTGGATAGGAAGGGAAAATGCAGATGTTTAAGCCTCATGATTGGAAATGTCCAGATGTCTCAAATTTGGGTTTTTCATTTTGTTCTTAGTTTTAAAAGGAAAAGAAGCCAAAAGAAAACAGAAACAAAACAAAAATCTCCCATAGACTGTACTTCTCTTAACCTGGGTAAAATCAAGCCAGTTGCTTATTACAGAATTTTAAAATGCCTAATAACAGACTTGGAAACCATTTGATAATAGATCTGAATGAATTCTATTCTTAAAAGTCATCTAGTTCGGGTCTGGAGCAATGGCTCAGCAGTTAAGAGCACTGACTGCTCTTCCAGAGGACCTGGGTTCAATTCCCAGCACCACATGGTGGCTAACAACCATCCGTAACTCCAGTCCCGGGGGAATCCAATGCCTTCTTCTGACGTCCATGGACATTACAGGACATGGGTGCACTTACACACATGCAGGCAATACACTCATAAACATAAAATTTTTAAAAATGACATTTTTTTTAAAAAGTCATCTGATTCACAAAATTTATGAGAGACAATTGCGGGTACAGTGAGACAAATTGGAAGAACTTATCATACCGAACTGTCTGGCAAAGTATGGCTGAGATACCAACAGTAAAGGCAAATTTACTAAAGCAATCTCTCAGAAATAGCATTTAATTCTTAAGAGAGTCTGACTGCAACTAGATATAAAAACATTTAAATTTTAAAAATGCATATGTATTTCTTATTCTGCTCTTGAAATTACCATGTATGAGATATTTTTACCTGGAAAACAAAACAGGGAGCTAACTACAAACATAAGCAATATGTATAGGCATTTTTGGAGTGTGAGTTGAAGATATTCAAAATTCTTTAAGAAGGTCTCAAAATGTTTATCATCAGTGTTCTAAAAATAATTCTAACAAAGTTAAATCATGATGTTCCTGCTGAGTTGCCCCAAACTAGTCTTTAGGAGTCTATAAAACTTTATCAATGAAGGAAACTCATTCAATGGCACATTGACTCCTGCAATTTTAGAACTAAACAAGGACTTCAAGGCCATCTAGTCACTTATAGTAGAAGAGGCCCCACAGTTCAAGAGACAAATGAACTGTGGAACACAGAAATCAGCTATTATGAAGCAACTGATGGTAAGCTTTGACAAAGGATAAGGAGATACAGATGAAAAGTGGTAACTGAGGGACCCATGAGGACATTGGCCACATGGCACATGCTAGCTGAAGATATGATGGGGAGTTATTTGGACAATAAACACAGGAAACAAGAAAACCCCAAGATAAATAAGCATCACTTGTGAGTAATTTTGTTAATGTATATAATATTATTCAACATGAATAAACAGTCTTTTGTGACTGTCCTATCTTCCACTGTGGTTAAAAGTCAATGTGTACAGTGTTATTCAGGAACTGGAAGAGCTCATTTGGCAGATGAAATTATAAAATTATTAAACATCACCACAAATACTCAAATAAGGTATCGAAAAACTAAGCTCAGGTTTGGGGAGTTGGTTGTAATTTTCAGTAGTATGCAATTGCAGAAATGCATAGCTAGCAAAACTATCTTCAGATTAAAGTGAATCCTTATAGGTCTCTAGCACTGCTTTTGGTAATATGTGTGTGGAGAAAATACAACTACACTGTCCTCAAGCACTTCAAAAGGTGAACATAAAAATTTAGAAAATATTCTGCATGCCTGGGCTTTCCTCAGCTGAAAAAAAAACCCAGAAGTTTTCTCCTAAGAGTTGTCTGGTCTCAATGTAGTCCCATATAGTGAAGACAAGCTACACAGAATCTTGTGGGGCATAAGTACCAAAGTCCTTGTCATTGGTCATTGATTTTTGATCATTATATAATGTCCATGTTTCTCTAGCATGGTACAGATTTACTTGGAATTAAGAATGTGTGCATTAATGAGACATATAGAATATCGTTATAAAATTCAAAGCTCAACCGTTACTCCATACCCATCCATTTATCATTTCAATTTAAAAGCAGTAATGCTGCCAGTGGAAACAGAAAACAAGTTGTCAGCATTTTTCCTCGAGCACGATGGAACCACAAAGCCATAGCCAAGGCAATAAAAATTTGTTTAAAAAGCTCAATGTTTCAAGACAAGCCAGATTATTATAAGAGATACATTGTAAACTATTCATCTAATTTATTTTACACTAATGCCAATTCACATGAAATTGGCTTTATGAGTTTGAGAGATCTCATCCCCCCCACCTTCCTGTCCTTTAATGTGAGTAAACTGGGTTCTGAGCCATGTAGCAGAGGATGAGGGTCATTGATCTTCCTTTTTACTTTTCTATTCTATCTACAACCCAAGGCTGATTAAAAATTATGAAGCCAAAGCTTGACATGACGCCTTCATTCATGAAAGTTCTTTAAATTTTTTCTCCACTTCTCTACTCCGGGTTCCCTTTAATCTCTTAAAATATGGAATATTTGGATGAAGCATGAGACATCATCGAATCCTCTTATTTTAGTGATGGAGAAACTGTTGTCATTATTCCAATGCTAGAAAACTAATTAGTGACAGCCAAAATTAAAATTCAGCATTCCTGATTGACCATATTCATTTAATTATCCTAATCATCTTTCAACAATTCAAAGACTGGATTCTTAAAGTATCCCCCTAAAGGTCAGAGTATGGATCAGTGGTAAAGCATTTGCCTCTTGCATACAGGACCCTGGGTTCTATTTCCAACAACTAAAAAAAACACCCATAATTTAAAGTATCCATCCATCTACCTATCCAGGTGGAAAACAAACAGTATCTTGCCAATGCACAAAACTCTAAATCCTAATTATTTTATGACTTGTAGATATCCTAAATGTTACACCAAATACATTACATACACAAAAAGCCTAAAAATCAATTGTGAAAATTTCTCCCCCATAACTACTACCACCACTTGCAGGAGAGAAGATAAACTAATATTACAGGAGCTTAACTGGCTCTTAAACTTAGCCTTCCTAGCATAAGCAACTGGGGAACATTTCTTTTCCCTTCTTCCCTTCTTTATACATGCTAGGCAATCACTCTGACGCTGAGATTTATGCCTAGCCCTTAAAAAATACTTTATAATTTTGAGGTAAGAACTTACTAAGTTGCCCAGACTGTCCTTGACGTTGTTCTGTAGCCTAGGCTGACCTAAGATTCAAACCCTCCTGCCTCTGCCTCCCAAGTAGCTACTGTCGGCAGATATTTTCTACATGATGTCAGTTATTCTACAAATTATGAATAGGATAAGTAATTGGATGTGAGAGGAACTCTTGACACCAACTTTAGAGCCATAATGTCTATATAGAAATTTCAGACTTGAATTTCTGGCTAGTTCATTTTATTCAAATTACTTAAACTCACAGGGCAACGTTTCCTTAGTGGTAAAATAGAGATTAACATGATTATGACAGAAAGAGTGTTCACGTCATAGAATTGTTGGGAGGAATAAATGAGCATGGAAAGTACTTGGAAGAGAGGTTTATACAGAATATGGTCTGTCAAAATGTTATCTGATACTGTACAGGTGGAGAAAGTTAGGTCAGCAGAGGAAGGCGTGCCCAACAGTGAGCTCCACGGGAACTGTTTTAAATGATTTTAACCATGAAATGTATGCAAGGAAGAGTGCCTCTAATTACTAGTCACGTCTATTCATTAAAGCTAGTCAAGCATGTCCTTTCCTTGAAAACAGTACTGTAGACTATTCCAATTACTACTTTTATATCAACTAGAATTCTTGTACAAACAAGAACGTAATTCCAAGTTTTCACTAAGAAAATAGATCCTTCAACAACTCTGAATTTTATGACTACATCCTCACCTATGTCCTCACCTATCTCACCAATACAAACAACTGTGGATATTTTAAAGAAAGCAGAAGTTTTTCACCCTGACAAACTCCCTGAATTTTCAATCAAGGCTATCACAACAGTGTGAAAGACCAAAATGATAAAGAGAAAGTTCACTAGTTCAATAAGGCGCCACATAGATGTGGCTCTTATGCAATCACAAGTTGAAATGAGTCAATAGTGTGATGTAGATGCTTAGAAAGCAAACAAAGGATTAGAAGATTGCAATACAAGTGAAACGACTGGTCCAAGAGAAGAACTTGGCACAAGGCAGACCACATTTGGTAGGCTTTGCTCATATCTGGGCACCCACATTCTAATAACTTTTTCACTCTAGAGAGATTTCAGAAGACAATGGTCCAGATGGTGAAGTCTTTGAAATCCTGCTGTGGAAGAGATGATGGAAGGAACTGGAATATTTTTCCTTAAAAAGAAGAAATTTAGCCAGAGTATGACATGGAAACAAAATTAGACCAGTGTAGTCCCAACGGGAAAACCAGCATAATAAGTAAAAATCATGAGAGGCAAATTTAGGCTAAGGATTAGAAAGTCCTGTCTGAGGATTTAAACCTACCTGTAAACATAGTGTGCTTCTTAAAAAATGGTTAACTTTCTCATTTCAAACTCTAGGAACTAGAAGAACACAGCTTTTTTAAAGTTAAGTACTTGATATAAAAAATATTTTGAAATCAAACCTAATGACTGTAGCTCAATGATTATATACTCACATTGTTGAACTACCTACCTAGGTGGATTAACCTCCAATAAACCCTGACAATTGCTGTCAGATTAATCTTTTGCCCAACTTTCATTTGCCTCTACTTCTATCCTTACCCCATCCTTATTGCCCCCACTCCCTTTTTATCTTCTCTTCTATCTTATTTTCTAACACTCATACACACATATTTAATATTTGAGGTGTGTGTTGAGATCATTTGTGCAGGGAACTGTTCTATCCACTAGATCTATACATTTGTATCCACAAATGTACATACTTTAAGTATCACTTCGTTAAATCTCTTCTCTGACTTTGTGCCTCCTATGACCTGAATGCCTCAATTTAGCAAATACATTTTCCCTGTTTTTCAAATATACTAAGTCATCATAATCAGATCAAACTGATATTTAACTTCATGCATTTGTATGCTATGCTTCTTCCAGAAACACTCTCACTTTCCACAAAGTTAAGTGGTGCTCATTTTTCAAGGACAAGTTCTGGTCCAAATTTACCTGACATTTTCTTTCACTTTTATAACTCACTGTGTATTACTCATTTGCAATTTTAAACATAGAACTGTTATGAGTTTAATTTCTAAGATTATTGAGCTTACTTTTGTTTTTCAAACAAGGAAACGATAATGCTTCCAAAAAATGGGACTTGGCCAAACAAGCCCACTAATTCACTAGTTAGTAACAAAACCAGGTAATTTGGATATTCCTCTTCTCTGACTGGGTGCTTCAGAATTTAATTTTTGAATCTTTCATTTCTTCTCTAATGGATTTGTAGCTCACACATAATAATAAATGTTCTAATTTAAAAACTTCTCTTGTATCTTCAGAAAATGTACTACATTCTTAGAACATAGTCCTTGCTCATTAAGTCTTGAGTTTACTTGTAAGGTTTTGTTGCACACCCTCTGGAAACACTGTTTTAGTCACAAGGACACCAAAGTAAATATGTACAAAGCTTACATTGGTACACAGGTTCAATAAGCTGTTAGAAATGTCAGACTTACTGAGAGAAGAGTGAACATGAATTGCCCTTCTGTAAAATTTTCATGCATGCCATCAAATTAACTTCAACTAAACAACACTGACTTCACAGTGTGGAAGAATTTTAGAAACTAGATACTTATCCTTGTGTTTTCATGTATCCATTAGAAGCTTCATATGCTGTTCTAGTGTTAATGAAAGTAAGATCTGGAAGTTTTGAGATGTGTGCAGTCAAATTTGAGTCTTATCTCATCCAATTACATCTAAACTGAGGTGGCCATCACTTAGAAGAGAATGTTTGAATGTAACATTCCTAAGCTACAAATGACCATGGAACTGTATTTTGAAGCTAATAGCCAGCTATCACATCCCTTGGAGATAGAGGTATTATTTTAAGTTGCTAAAGGCAAGAAAATCGCTAATTAATATGAAAATGAAATAATAAGTAGATATTGAGTATTATATACTGAGCACTATTCTAGATATGCAAGGAAGACAAAGTAGAAGTCATGGCTCCTGATTTCACTAAGACCAAGCATGAAATAAAATATAGGACAACAGAAAGTCTGTCAGTTATAAATGAATAGTGACCATAGATACAAGAATACCAAGTGTGAAATATAAGGACCTCTTCATATGTAACTAAGTCCTTAATAAACCAAAGCAGGCATATGTATGGGGAGCAGTGTTGAGAAAGGGGATGGCTTAAGGGCAGAAATGAGAGCTCCAAGTTGACCAAACCTGACCATGTCCCAGTTCTGATGTTGTGCCTCAACAGATGAAACTTTCTCAGAGTAGCCTGCAAAGTTGAAGGAGCTCTTTTTCTCCCCACTCTTCACTTCCCCCACAGACCACTGCAGACTATGGAATGTAAGTCCACAAACCGCCACATCTCCACTCTTTACCTTGTGAGGAGGCCAAAAATGTTTAGCTATGTCAGTGGGTCCAATAGCCAAACCTCATATTTTTATGCATAAATAATTGGGAGTATGTGTAACACTCTGTCCTCTGGGTTTTCAGGGACTAGGGGGGTGTAAATCATCTTAGAGTGCTGAATAAATGCAGATTGATAAAGAAATGTACACAGGTTTACACATATAAATTCTCAGATATTAATATGCTGGAACATTTTCTCTAGCAACCTACGAATAACAGCTGGACCTCAAATATTTAAAAAAGATTTATAAGTCCAGTAACAGTTCCTTTGCTGTTTCTCCTTAGGAGCTACAACTAGTGATTTTTTTATGTGACTTCTAACAGCTCAGTCAGTGGTCTGTAAATTCCAGAAACTTGAATAAGTAGACTCAATCTAAAGGTGTGATGGTTTATTCAGTCACAAAACAATCCTGAAAAATTCTGTCTCAATTCATTAGGGTGTTCCTAAGAAAGAAATCTCTTGAGTGGAAAGTTTTGGTGGGATCAGAGACACATTTTATTCTTTGAAGAGTTCTTTTAAAGCAGATTTGTTTAAGTTTATGTGCAATGATGGTTCCCAACAGAACCTAGGGCCACCGTGGGAATCTGGAGAAAATTTTGACACTAAGGGTTAGTGGTTCCCAAATTAAAAGTACCTCCTTTAGATGTTGAAAGTAAAATATTGACAGAGATATGCATAGGAAAGGGGAAAGTTGGTGATATCATTTAACAATGTCAAATGAAAGAAAACTCCAAAAAATATGGACAATATGTGGGATAGCCCTCATTCTTAGCAGCTAAACAAAAAATCTCCCCAAATCACAAGGATAGCATAAACATCTGTTATAAAGCTTGAGTTTTTACTCTGCAAAAGTAAAAGCACACTATGCTTAAGGATAGTCTTTCAGAATGTAGAAACAGTGACCCTTGGCTGCTATCATTTTTTTCTATATTTCTTGCCAAACAAATGTTATGAAAGAATATCTCCAGGCATTCACTCTACCCTGAGGGTTAAAACATGTACAGGCTAGAAACTGGCAGAGTGCTGAAGTTGGCAGACTCATCTGCCTCACTAAAGCTTCTAGAGACTTTCAAGAGCTCTAGGGATGAGGGAGTTGTCTTTTTGAGAAAAAAATCAGGTCACAAAAGAAGTGTCCAATCCTTCAGAACAATTGAGCCATGGCAGGCGATAGGAGGAGGAAACAAATTTCCTCAGTGTAGATCCCATGATCTCAGAATGCTGCATTTTACATTAAGAGCATCTACAGGAAATACTTTTGCCAGGACAAATAATCACAAACCTTTCTTAAACAGAGAAGCTGTGAACAAAAAGCAGAGACATTATATTTTGGGAAAAGATAAATGGTTGAGGCTCTGAGACAGGATTCTTTGTGGCTAACATTCATAAAAGAATGCTATGGCAGCTGAAATTACTCTCAGATATCACCAGGTTTCCAATGATATTTTCACTCCCCTGCCTCCATGAAAACCAATATCATACTGTCATTTGTGTAATTAACTACTTCAAAGAGTTTTTTTTTTTCCTGAGAGCCTCTTATAGGTTGTGAACTCTCCTAGCTATTAGGAATGCAGTCAAGAACAAAGTGTATCTGGACCCTATTCTTAAGACGTGAAACAGTCAAGGAGCCGGAAAGATGGCTCAGCGGTTAAGAGCACTGGCTGTTCTTACAGATGACCTGCATTCAAATCCCAGTACATGCATGGCGGCTAACAACCATTCTTTACTCCAGTTCCAGGGAATCCAACGCCCTCTTCTGACATCCGTGGGCACTGCAAGACACTGGTGTGTTTGCATACACGCAGGCATAACACTCATACACATAAAATAATAAAAATGCATAAAAATTTAAGTCTTAAATGTGGAAATAAAATCAGTTTTTTAAATTAATTTTTGTGGTGGGAAACATACTTGTAAGCGTATAATTACATTTAAATGTTTTAAGTGTATTAAAAGATGTACATGTGCAGGGTGTAGAGATACATGCCTGCGATCCCAGCACATGGGAGGCTGATGCAAAAGGATAGCAAGTTCAAGACCAGTATATACTACACAGCAAACTCCATCTCAAAATTATGGCTGAATATGCACCTCAGTAGATGTGGATGGAGAGCTTATATTGCATACACAAAAGCCTGGTTTTGATTGCCAGAACCAAATAAAAGAGAAGTATGGCATGGCAGTACATACCCATAATTCCAAAACTCATGAGGTGGAGGACATAGATTAGGAGTTCAAAATCATGGTTCACTATATAACATCTTCAAAGCCTTCCTGGGTTGCATGGGATTCTGCATAAAATAATAGATGATAGAGGGACTGGGGAGATGGATCAGCACTTAAAAGCACTGACTGTTCTCAATGAAGACCTGGACTCGAATTCCACCACCCATGTGGTGGCTAAATAGTTCCAGTTCCAGGGATCTGATGACCTCTTCTGTCCTCTGCAGGCAATGTGTGACATAGGTGCAGTTACATCCATGCAGGCTTAACACTTATACACATAAAGTAAAATGAATCATTTTATTAAATATGAGAAAGAAAGAAAGAAGAAAGGAAGGAAGGAAGGAAGGAAGGAAAGAAAGAAAGAAAGAAAGAAAGAAAGAAAGAAAGAAAGAAAGAAAGAAAGAGCAAGCAAGCAATGGAGGGAGAGAAGTAGGGAGGAAGAAGGAAGGGGAAAAGGAAAAAAGAAGAAATAAGGAAGGAACAAAACAAAAGGAGGGAGGGAAGGAGAGGCAGAAGGAGGAAGGGAGAGGGAAGAGAAAAGGAAGAGTAGTAGGAAAGAAAAAAATAAAAGAAAAATGTATATTTAAAATATCAAGTCAAATAAAGAAAGACAAAGTTGGCTTGTTCACTTAGGCTGTAAAAGGGGACTAAATTTGCTCGTTAAAGAAGTATGAGAATGTAATTCTAAGCAAAATGAGAGGATAAAAACGGATAAAGAAGTGAAATAACATGCATATCTGGCAAGCTGAAAACAGGCTATTGTTACTGGAATATAGCATATGATGGGTTAGAAAACAAATTTCACTTAGACACATTAATTTTCAATGGCTATCATTATTTTTCTGTCTTTTCGAGACAGGGTTTCCCTGTAGCCCCAGCTGGCCTGGCACTCACTTTGTAGACCAGGCTGGCATGGATCTCAGAGAAATCTTCCTGCTTCTGCCTCCTGGGATTAAAGGCATGAGCCACCATGCCTGACTAATGGCCATAATTTTTTAAACACATGTATTTTTATTTTGTTTTATTTTGTTTATTTGTTTGTTTTGGCTTTCTGACAGGGTCTCCCCAGTCCCACCACACCTGGAATTTTTCTGTGGACCAGGCTAGCCTTGATCTCTCAGAGATCCATCTGCTTCTGCCTCCTGAGGGCTTGGATTAGAGGCACTCGAAACCACAACGTGCCTAAAGATATGTGAGTTTTAACAAAGTATTAGGTTGACCTAGATGACCTTTAAGGAAAAGTTTTACTTGATACTAGGTCTTTCAAATGTCCAAAAATACTTTCTTTAAATATATAACTTTGCATCAAGAGGGCCTCTGTCTATATTTTCTGCTCCCTAGAACAATTTTATCACAGGAATGAAGACTGTAAGCCTCTCTGCTGAAATACACAATTTCGTGACAGCAGCATGGATAGTAGCTGCCTACTACCCTTGAGAGCAATCTGTAGACTCCCTGGCTAAGCCAGTGGCAGAATTTATTTAACATTTTTGAGATGACATCCACATACCATAAAATTAATCATTAATTACACAACTCAGTGGTATTTACTGCATTTGCAATGTTGTTCATTCAAAATTTACATCTAGTTCCAAGAACATTTTCATCACATAAAAAATTGCATAGCCGTTAATCACGCAATCCTTTTTCTAGTCCTTCTCCCTGATTTTTTTAAACTCCAATCTGCTTTTTGCCTGTAGGAATGTACTTCTGGATTGTTCATATAAATTACATCATGAATGGACCCTTTCTGTCTGGTTTATTTCATTTTGCACTATGTTGTTGAAGTTTATGAATGTAGCACATGTTAGGAACTCTACTTCATATTACAGAATATACTTATGTTTACTAATAAGTTGCTGAACAGGCTTTTTTATTTATTTGTTATTATTGTTGTTTTCAGTTCTCTTGGGTATATCTCAAAGAACATAATTACTGGATCATGTGGTAATTATATTTGCCTTTTATATGGATCTATCAAACTGTTTTCTGCAGCAATTGTAATGTTATATCCTCCTAACAGCATTGTATAATAGTTTCGAATTCTTCTAACTCACCTATAATATCAACAAGAATTCTTTTCAGTTTTAAAACCCATGGTATCTTTGTGTATGTGACTAAGTTTTGTCCAATACAATACTTAGACAAGAAAACCCATTTCCAGACTACATTCACGGACTATCACACGAATTGGGAAAACCTTGGCTATTCTCTCCCTACAGCTTTACAGTCAACCCATAGCCAATTAGCCCCACTCAAAGTATGATCATCAGTGCTTGGAAGATGACTACTCAGTAAAGTGCATTCTACACAGGCATGAGGACCAGTGCTTTATCTCTGGCACCCAAGCAACAAAACCCAGCACAGCAGCATACACCTGTAAACACAACACTGAGGAGGGGAAGACAAGAGAAGCCCTGAGCTTGCTGGTCAGCCAGCCTATCCAAATTGGTGAGCTCTAGGTTGAGTAGGTTCAGCGAGAGACCCTGTTTCACAACATAACATGGATAGAGACTGAAGAAGACATCTCCACACACATGCTCAAATCCATATGTGCCCCCACACACCTATGTGCATGCTCGCACAGAGTCAAGTATACACAACATACAGAATCAACCACAAAAATATTATCAATAATAACATTTTATGTAAGAACAGTATATTCCTTCTGGCATATATATGTATACATATATAAATATACATATATATATATATACATATATAATATAGTATATACATATATCAGCTTACATGAGCTTGTTGTGTCCCCAAATATCGTTGAGTTATTCAAAAGAAGATTAAATTTGAATTATACAGCCAATTATAGTCACATAATCAGAAAGAGAAAGAAAATCATACTAAAAGTTCGTGATAAGTCAAAAAAATTTTCTCTGACAAATATATTTCATCATTAACATTAAACTCTATAGACAGAGTTTTCTCTGTAAATCTTCATTTATATAGAATATTTGAGCCTGTTAAACCCTGGGGCCAGCTCAGGATTTCTTTATTATTAATTAGAGATACAGTAAGTTTCCCGGGATTCCAATTATGATCACACCCCTGAGGGAATTAGCTTCTTGGGTGGGGCGGAGAGCAAAGAGCTTCATATGAAAAATCTAGTCTTAAGCATCTCGTCGAGCCAAAGCAGCTGGATGGTTTGCAGAGAGAAATTCATATGATCTTGGGACTGGATTATGTGACCAGCCCTGACTTCCAGAAAACCATTCCAGCAAGCACTTGCCAAAATTAGTTATCCCATAGACAACCGCCATAGCAAAACACACCACAAAATCCACTGGAGAGAACAAAATTTGAACACCCTTTTGTGTGTGGGGGGGGTGTATAAAATGACTGCAGTAATCAGATAGTAACAAAATTTCTATTTCTTTGTATCTTAGTCTTTTCATGAATTTAAACATACAAATCAACACATAAGAGTGATTAGTGGTATACCTGGGTCATATGGCTTTTATGGCTTACTTAAAATTTTTGAGAAATATCCATCTTTATATCCTTAATGGATATATTAATTTGTACTCCTACCAGCAATAAGGATTCCTTTTTCCCCACATCTCTCCATTTGTTATCAGATTCCTTCATGACAGCCATTCTGACTGAGTTGAGCTGGTATATCAAATGAGTTTTAACTTGCAATTCCATGATGACTAGGAATGAAACACACTTTAAAATAATATTGGTCTTTTTATGTGCTTTATTCTGTTAAGAACTGTCTGCTGTATTAGCCAACTTGTTGATTTACTGTTTGTTTGTTTGTTTGTCTGTTTGTTTGTTTTAAATTTGGTGTGGCCCTTCTGCAATTCTTTATAATTCTGGATATCAGGTTCTTCTCAAAAGTATATCTGATAAATATTTTTCTCCCATACTGTAGGCTATTTGTTTCTCTTTCTTTTTTTCTCTCTTTCTTTCTTTTGTCCTTTTGACACGTGGTCTCCCTGTAGCCCCAGCTAGCCTGGAGCTCACTATGGAGAGCAGGCTGGTCTCAATCTCACAGAGGTCTCTGTCTCCAGGGTGCTGGGATTAATGGCCTGCGTTGCCACACCCAGTTTGTTTCTGTTTCTTTTGCTGCACACAAAACCATTTTAATTTCAGATAGCACCATCTATTGATTCTTGGGGCAGTTTCTTTTGCTACTGGAGTTTTGTTCAGAACATTCTTGCTTGCCCCAATATCTGAAAGAGCATTTCCTATATTTTCCTCTAGCAGTTTCAGCATTTCAGGTTTTTTTAAGTTTTATTTTTCAAAAGATATTTATTCCGTTTTTAAAAATTCTGTGTGGGTATGTATGTAGGCACTTCAGTACCATGCCTGTGGAGGCCAGATTCCTCTTGATGCTGGAGTTACAAGAAGTTGTAAGCTGGCCAAAATGGGTCCTGGGAACTGAACTTGGGTCCTTTGAAAAAGAAGTGAATCCTCTTTACCACCGAGCTATCTTTCCAGCCCCAGCATTACAACTTTTAGATTAAAGCCCATGATCTATTTTGAGCTAGTTTTGGTGCAAAGTAGATATGGATCTAATTTTGTGTAAATTAGATATGGATCTAATTTTATTCCTTTGCAGGTGAATATTCAGTTTTGCTAAGACCATTTGTTGAAAACGTGGTATTTTTTCCACCGCAAGCTTTTGCCAACTTTAAAAAAAAAATTAGGTAACTACGGCTTTGTCAGTTTATTTCCAGGTTTTCTATTCCATTCCATTGGTGTCTCTGTTTACCATATGACCCAACTGTACTACTCCTTGTCACATACCCAAAGAACTCCATATCATACCAGAGAGATGCTTGCACATCCACGTTTATTGTTGCTCTATTCTTCAGAGTTAGGGAATGGAATAAGCTTAGATATCCATCAACAGATAATGAATAAATAAAATGTAATACACATACAAAATTGAATGTTATTCAGCTGTAAAAACAATGAAATTTTCAGGATAATGTATGGACGTTGAAAATATAATACTGAGATGATCCAAACTCAGAAAGAAAAAAATATCCTTCCTACTATACAGATCCTAGCCTGTAATATATACATGTATATGTGTAACCAGGTGGATGGGTAAAGTTCAAAAATTTATAAAGGAGACCAGGAGAAGGTACTATTAGATACTTAGGAGTCACAGAGTGTAGGCAAAAGGTTGCATGAGTCATCAAAGACAGTTCAAAGCTAAGTTTTTTCTTGTTTCAGCACTTATAGCCCCCCTCCGTGGTGGATATGTGAATTCAAGTTTATGTGAATTGAATTATTAAGAACCATTTTTGCATTCCAAAAGTATCCAAAATGTGTTATTCTTTTGAGGCAGTGATTGTGAAAATTGAGCTTTGTTTCATTCTATTGACCATCAGCGCAATAGGAATTGGGCACTAATTACTAAATACATTTGTTGTATTCATCCACTTAGAAAACTTTGTCTTCAAAAAACATTGTCCAAGAAGAGAGGTTCTGTAACCTGAATAATGTCCCTTTATTCTTCTGTTTAAATCTATATCAAATCACTTTGCTTCATTGTTGTTTAATGTGTGAATTGTATTGCTATATAGAAGATAAAATATGTTTTCAAAATTAAAGAGGAGTTTTTTTGTTTGCTTGTTGCAGGGTCTTGGTTTGTAGCCCAGACTAGCTTTGAAGTCACAATCATCCTGCTTCACCCATTTAAGTGCTAGGATAAAAGTCAGGGCCACCACCACCACACCCCACAAGAAAGAGCTTCTTAGCATATAAGAGATAAGACAGCATGTTAGACGACTGAAGAAAGGTGAGGGAATGTAGTGAGTTTTTACCCACAAATTCCTTCAAGACTTTAAAAATATATTTTGTGTCACTATTGGCCTTGCCACAGGTATAAGTATAAGAAGGGAATCCTGTGTGAAGAGCAATGGGAAGGACTAGCTCAAGAAAAAATAGGTGCTTTGTCTTCACTAGTGGCTGACAATTTTTTTTTAATGGGACCTCAAAGACAACGAATTAAAATATCAAAACAGAACAGGATCAGGATGAACACAGAGTCATTGTTTTGTAGAGGTGTGTTAATATGTTAAAATTTCAGATGATATAATATTTGCGACTAATTATTTACCTACTGATTACTTGTGTGGAGAACAGTGGAAAATGTTTTAGGGTATCGTGTTCTTTGAAGAAAATAATATTATTGCTGTTTTGTCAATAAGGGCGCTGAGGCTCTGAGACAGTAAAGGACTTGGACAAGTTTATTCAAAATGCCAGTGTTGGGGCTGGAGAGATGGCTCAGCGGTTAAGAACATTGACTGTTCTTGCAGAAGACCTGGGTACAAATCCTAGCACCCACATGGCAGCTGACAACTGTCCTTAATTCCAGTCCCAGGGGATCCAACATTCATATACATAAAATAAAAATAATAAATAAAATATCAAAAATTCCAGTGTTAACACCAGAACTCATTATACAAAAAGATTCTGTTGGTGTGGCATTCTTTAGAACAGCTGGTATAATAACCTTAAGAGGGACATTCTAGTGGAGATGGAATTTAATGGAAGAAATTTATCTTCATCATTAAAACCATCTTGAAAATAAACTAAACGTTTCTTAAGGAAAAAAAACTATGCGTAAGTTACTTTGCATACATTCTTGCAAGAAACTGGGGTAGAAAAATAAAAGTATTTCTTAAAAATTTATCAGGAGATAAGACCAGTATCAGATACCATTATTAGTTAAGACTAGATTTTTAATAGATAGATGATAATACTGCTGAAAATTGTTGCATTGATGTACAGGTGGTTGTTGGTGACCTAGACTAGTATTATATGTAGTAATCACAGGAACTCAGCACCCCTCTGTGGTTCAAAATGCCTGAAAAAGTTTCAGCCACTGAACTACATCTATTGAGAGGAAGAAGCACAAGAAGGATGTACTCTGTAGTTTTTAGGACATTTTTCTGGAAGTCAGAGGTCTGCTCCCATATTTCCCCCTGAATTAACCACCTGTTGCTGCATTACAAATTTCCCCCAAGATTATCAGCTTTAAGACTCTCACAGTGGTGTGCTTAAGGAGTCTAGGCATGGTGTAGTTGTGTCCTCTGACTAACAGCCTTACAAAGGCTACAATCAAGGTATTTACCAAGGCTGTGTTCTCTTGTCAATATACAAAGGGACAAATCTCCTCTATGCATATGTGGCAAATGGTAGGATTTGGTTCTTTGCTGGCAGTTGGCTCATGTTTCTGTAACTTCATCCTATTGGTCATAGTACATGGTTAGACAGCTATGTAAAAGAACATAAGAAGGTATGTAAAAGAATGCTTTATACAAAGTAACCCTATGCACGATTAAAATTAATCATTTGATTAAGGAAGAAAAGTCATATACTATCCTGGGGAACAAGTCATACTTTCTGTACGGATTTTAAAGAATATGTTGTCTCATCATTTCTTTTATTTTCAATATATATTAATGAAATGTGTGCATGCCATACAACACATCTTAATATTTAAACCCCCTACCCTAGTTGCACTTGCCTTATATTCTTCCCACTAGATTTCATGCCTTCTATCATATATGTTAAGGTTTATCTAGTCAAGTTTGTGTCTCCAGATGTTCCCTAGGTGTGATTCATCTACTGGAGCCTGGTCAGCCTATTATCACTCCCTTAAAGAAGACCAACTCTCCTTCACCCAGCAGTGATCAGCTGCCAGTAGGTCCTCGATTAAGGCTGGGGACTATTGCCCATTTTCCCATTTCTGTACTGGATTTTTGTCTGGTTTGAATTTTGAAGGGTCTTGTGTATGCTATCACCATTTCTTTAAGTTTATATGAGCAAGTTCTCAGAAGCCTGGAAAACTCTGTTTCTTTGTGGTCATCCACCACCCCTGTCTCTTACAATCTTTGTGTCCCCTCTTCCACAATGGTCCCTGAGCCTTGAGTGAATGAAGCGTATTATAGGAATCCTATCCATGGACGTGCATGCTACAGTCTCTTATTCTCTGCATTTTGGCCAGTTGTAACCTTCTGTGTTCATCACCAGCTGTTGCATGAAGAAGTGAGAATTGAGAGTATTCTCCCTGCCCCCTGTTCCACTATATTCCTGAGTCTTAGGTGTACAGATTCCATTTTGTCACTTAGGGCTGCACATTTCACAGACACTTATTCTCTGTGTGTGAACAGTTATGGAACTCTATAAGTCCCATCTGTTGCAAAAGAAGTTTTTTTGAGGAGTGGTGACAGGTATACTTTTATGTAAAGAAAAGGATACATATTTAGCATACAGTAATAAATTACGTTTAAAATTATAGGGTAAATCATTTAGCCCTTTTCACAGATGAGTATCTTGAGACTCAGTCTCATTTATCAGTTTCCACAGCTCGAAAGTCAATTATATCGGGTTGAAAGCAGAAAGTAATACAGGGAACAACCCTGTTGAAAAGTTGTCAATTATCCTAATCTTCTGATCTTTGTGAGAGTAAATGCCGCAAGCTTCATGCAGATAAGTGGGATACTTTGCTTAAATGTGAGCCATTTTTAAGAACTGTGATTTTGAGACATTGCTATTGTATAATTCGGCAAAAAGAAAAACTGGTAAACCAAATTGCTAAATCTGTGTGACAAAAAGAAACTGAGTTGTTAATTCCTTGAGAATACTATTCTTGGTCAATTTTTTCATTCCAAAAGTTACACTGATAGGTACGCTAATTTTCCCAGAGTGAATAGAGGTTTATTCTCCTTAGTTTGATCAAGGTACTGTAATTAATACACTGTTAATGCATTTAGACAAATACATTGTAGAAGGAAATAAATGTCTAACAATTAAATAATTATGATTATCTAAGTGATCATAATCATATCTAAATAATTATGATTATCCCAATAGACTCAGCTGACTGGACACCTAGGAAAAATGGAAAGGATTTCAATAGGTGACAATTTTATAATCAAAGACCCCAAATTGGAACATAAAATTGACTTTCACACAGTAAAATTCTAGTTCCTTAGTCAGATCAAATTCCAAGAAATCTCCCCAAAATGCCGAACCCCTCTCATTCTAGACTGTTCTTAGCACTATGCTGTCCGGGTTCCTGGTTGCAGTTTTGTTTCCTTTGGAACAATATGAAATTTCGTTTTTCTACTTTTCTTGTTGCTGTAACCAAATACCAGCAAAAACAATGTGGAACAAGGAAGGGTTTAATTTGACTCACAGTTTAATAAGAGATAGCACATCACGGTGGGGAAGGAGGAGGAAGCAACTCATCACATTGCTGCATCTTCATGCAGGAAGAGGAAAGAGAGGAATGTTAGCATTCAGCTGGTTTTCTCCTTTTAATTAAGTAAAGGATACTGGCCAATGAAGTGTCGTCACACATATTCAATGTGTTTGTGGGTGTGCGTTCTTCAGTTAAACATTTCTGAAAGTGCCTTCACAGATATGTCCAAGGGCATGTTTCGTAGGGCATTCTAAATCTAGTCAAGGTGACAGTGAAGCTTAGGGCCAAAACAGTTCCTCAATTTTCATTAAACTATACAATATTTCTTTTCAGAGAAGTCTCAATGAATTCATTGGATTAAGGGAAAATATTGAAAACCCCTCACAATCAATCTGTTTATATATTTCTGCTTGTTATGCTTACAACCTTCATTTACTTACTTTGCACGTCTTTATGTTTAAAATCTTGGAGTACATGTAAAATCCAAATGTTTATAAAAGTTCAGAGAAAAATGTTCATAACTGGGTTACAGTGTAAGGAGGCTTACATTTCTTTATAAATTTTATAATAGGTTCTTTCCTCTATATCAGTAACAAAATTATGATCATAGTCAAAATTTGGCATCCCCTCAATTCAGGCAGAGCTTCCACAGATGTCCTAAAGCACAATCTTGAACATATGACACACTTAAAAGATTTTCCTAGTTAGAAATAAAGGATATTATTGAGACCCAAAGACCTCATTTCTTAATTACAACAGACGAGGTTGATAGAGTTAAAGATTTAGTTTCTGTGAAGCATTCTAAAACTAAATTATGGAAGAAAATTAGCATATTAATGTCCACATATGGCAACACCCAGGTTCTCTTCAAGCTAAATTCTGCTTTGTTAGAAGTACTATGGACTCTGCCTAAATATTTTCAAGTATCAAGGACTATTTGAAGCCCAAATAAATGTCAACATGCTGAGAAAAGGTTATCAAAATTGTGAATGCAGTCATTTGGAAACTTTTTCACAAGCATACACATCCCTTAACCCTTAACCTTAACTAAAGAATTTGGGCTTCTCTTTGAAAGTCAGCTTCTTCTAATAAGTGTTCAATCCCCCAAAAATAAGCCATGAGGAGACTGAGCAATGCTTCACAGTCTGCTTATTCCAAATGTTGTGCAAATTTAATTGCTTTTGTAACCATCATCATTATTAAAACACAAAATCAAGCAGATACTTGGGATATCCTACAGTTTTTTTTTGAAGATGGGATTCAGAAAGAGAAACTAGAATTTCTGTTTAGACAAAGTTGTTTCTGTGCTTTTGATTGTTACACATAGTGGGACTAAAATTAATGTATTAAGTGCCTACTATGTTTCAAGAGCTATGTGTGTGCATTTCATATTTAATGCATTTATATTATATTAAAATTCTTATCTAATATTCAATATATTCCGTGAAGATATTATACTAGCCTTGTTTTATCTGAGCAGAAATCAAGGTCTATATTGTTGACTGGCACAATGATAGTACACATAAATTGGAATCTAATCCAACTCGAAATTAATGTTCTGTCTCAGAAATTCTCGTAAATAAAAGAAAAAGAAGGAAAGCATCATTTATTAGAAAGGGGCAGGTGGGAAAGGAGAGGAGAAGAAATGATCGACAAGTATGGAGACAGCAGAGGCCAAATTAGCCACTAATCTGGACTCAGGAAAACCTGTGATTTTAACATGTTTTCCATCTAATTTAATTTCTAATATATTCTATGAAGAATGTGCCATTATTTCCAACAATAAATTCATATGTACATGTAAAATCAGTTAGAAGATAGCACTGCTATGCTCAAGCCCTTGGCTTCTTCTATTGCCTCCCAGCACTCCCACTTTAGTGCTCTGCATTTCAAGGTATCTCTCTCGTTTTCTTTTTGACAACATACTCTCATTTCTTAACCATTATTAAAAGTGCCACCAAACATGCTTAAGAACAAGACACATACTATATGAGAAGCAAGAAATTGGAGACCAAAATGCTAACCTGATTAGTACATATTCTGTTGATTTGAAGAGAGATGTTAATCTTTGAACAGAGATAGTTGAAATCCGCTACAACTTTTCAGTCAAGTGAATGAAAAAGGTAAGAATTTTCATTGTTTGGCAACAAAAGGGTAAATTAAGAAAATTAATTGCTAACTCTGAATAATTTATATATTGACAAAAGTTAGCTTTGCAAAACAGTTATTTTCTTTTTTGAAAATTCACTGGGCATGATGGCCTTTAATCCCCACACTTGGAGGCAGAGGCAGGTGGATCTTTGTGAGTGTGAGGCCAGCCTGATCTACATAGCAAGGTCCAGGTCACCTGGGGCTACAGGGAGATCCTGACTCAAAAAAGACAAAAAAATTGATCTGAATGCCTTAACATAGCAATACACAATTTCAAATCCTAATTCCCAATACAAAATTAGAAACCATTTGTGGCAGAAACAATATTAGCTTTAAGTAGTCTTGAGAAGACTCAAAGGATTCTTAAGGAAAGGAAGAAAAAATAAAACAAACAGAAAAAGTGTTCCAACATAGTTTTCAAACTAAGAAAAAAAAGGGGATAGACAATGTTAAGTAAAACAAGTATGAAGAGGAAGAACAACCTGGAAACCATTAACATGAGCAACATTTAGTGCAATGTGCTGCCTGCCCCACAAGCAGCATTCAGCTAATTGAATATGTTTTGAATTGAAAATTGTTGGATTTAACCAATCTGAGTTCCCATTTTTCACCCTTAACATCACACATTTAGATGTTTCATTTTCCCATATCTTCCTATTAAAAATTTCTTGTCCAGTGCACTATTCATTCAGTGGAATTTTTCTAGTAGACATAATCTGAAAAAAATGAAGATTCATGATATTTTGTTATTCCCAAGTATATACATAATTTAGGTGAAGATTTAACAAAGACAATCTAAAGAATGAAAAGACATGGTGGAAATTTCAGGCACTGGTGCAAGCTAATAGTCATTTAGTGACAGGCAGGAATTTCACAACTTTCATTGACACTATGGATACCTATATACAGTGGTGCTCCTGCTACAATCATACAAGTTGTGAAGAAACAGAGGCATTTGTAACAAAACAATATTGTACAGGCACAAAAGCAGACCAATGTGATATAGAATCCAGAAATATATCCATGTAGCAACAGTCACCTGAGTTTTGACAAATGTGCCAAAAATATTTTGGAGAAAAGCCAGCCTTTTTAATGAGAGGCCAGGAAAAACTGGATATCCACATGTAGGAGACTTAAAGTAGATCTCTGTCTGTCATCCTTTACCAAAAACAAATCAGATTGAATCAAAGCATTTAATATAAAACTTGAAACTTTGAAAGTACTGGAAGAAAATACAGGGACTTGACAAATAAGATAGTCTGAAATTAAAATGTCATCACAGTAAAGGAAAGAATAATGAGAGTAAAGAGACAGTCCAGTTCTCATAATTGGAGAATCTCTGCCAAATATTTTCACGCAGTTAATTTAACTTTTTAAATGTTCATTTTATGTGTATAAGTGTTACATCTGCGTGTATATAAGCACACCCATGTCATGCATTGCATGTGAAGGACAGAAGAAGGCATCGGATCCCCTTGAACTGGAGTTATGGAGGGTCATTAATATTTAGAACATATGATGGGCCCCAAAATTAAACACTCAAAGACCAAATAATTCAATCAATAAACAGGCAAATGAACTGAACGAAGTTATCAACGAAGTAAAAATGGTCAAAAAATTAAAATAATATGCAATGTCTTTATTGTCAAGGAAATGAAAATCTGGAAAGAATTGAGATATTCTCTTTCTTGTATGAGAATAGTTATATATTAGTTACTGTCCTGTTGCTGTGATAAAACACCTTGACCCAAAGTGACTTATGGAAGAAAAAGGTTATGGTGACTTATAGTTCCAGAGGCATAACAGTTCATCATGGTGGGGTGACAGGGCAACAAGGGGCAGGCATGGCAGCAGCAGCACAAAGCAAAGAGATCACATCTCCATCCTCATACATGAAGCAGAGAGTTCACTTCTTGAACTGCAAAAACAAAGTACAGAGCAAGCTGGAAATGGAGCGAGACTGTGAACATGCAAACCTCATCTCCAGTAACATCTTCCAGCAACACTGTACCTCCTAAAGATCCATGACCCCCCAAACAGTGCCAGCAAATTCAGACAGAGTGATTGAATACTTGAGCCCATGGATGACATTTCTCATTCAAACCACTACAGGCATTATCCAAACACACAGACACAGACACAGACACAGACACAGACACAGACACAAACACACAGACACACAGACACACACACACACACGTTATTGATGAGAATAGAAGGGATAAGGGAATCTTCATTGGTTATTTTTGTGTGGATGTGGGTTAGAAAAGTCACTATGGAAAACAGTACACCACTCTTTGTTATGTATTTCCAGGAACCAAAGTCAACATGCAGTAAAGATACCTGTACACCCATGTGTAATGCAGCACTATTCACAATAACAAAGTCATGGAATCAGCCTCACTATCCATCAACATAAAGAAAATATGATACAAACACACATGCATATACACAAGCGAGTGTGCACACGTGCACACACACACACATAATGGAGCTTAATTCAGCTGTTAAGTATGGAATCATATTATTTGCAGGAAAATGCATGGACCTGGAAAGCATCATGTTAAGTGAAACAAGTCAGACAGAGTGCAGTGGTTTGAATGATAAATGTTAGACATAGGTTCAAGTATTTGATACTCTGTCCTCAGTAGGTGGCACTGTTTGAGGAATGTCATGGAACGTTTAGGAGGTGTGGCCTTGTTAGTGCAAGAATGCCTCTGGGGACAGGAATTGAGAATTCATAGCCTTGTCACATTTCCTGTTTGCCCTCTCTACTTTGTGATTGCAATTGAAGATGTGTTCTCTCAATTTCCTGTTTCTGCCTTCATTCTTGCCACTTGCTGCTGTGCCTCCCTGCTGCGATGGACTCTGATTACACTGGACTGTAAGGTAGAAAAAAAAAACTTTCTTTCATAAGTTCATTTTAACGTTGGTGTTTTATCACAGAAAAGTAATACACACAGAAATACAAGTATTGTCTTGTCTTGTACATGAAATCTAACTACAATAAACCCATGATAGTAGAAGTAGAAGGGGAACTATTAGGAATAGGAAGAGACCAGTGAGACATGGAGTGGGAGGTAATTGTGGGTGGGCTCTATCTGATCAATGCCTGTGAGTGATAATATCAATGGAAACAATTATTTCACACAATTGATAAATATGCATTAATAAACATAAAATTAGTAAATTATATGACAAATACAGTAATAAAATAGGGGTTGGGGTTTGTTTTGTTTGTTTTGTGAGACAGGGACTGGTGTAGGCTAGACTGACCTCAAACTTGCTATCTAGCTGGGTATGGCCTCCAGCTTCTGATTCTTCTGTCTCTCTCTGGGTGCTGGGATTGCGGGCAGGCCTGTGCCACCACACATGACATAAAATGAGATTTTAAGGAATGTGTTTGACAAAAATTTACAGGTCCTGTACTAATATACTAATCAAGATTTCAAATTCGAAAGAGGAAAATATTCCTATAACAAAGAATTCTCTCCTTCTATGCCCAAAATGTATTTTTCACAGATGAAGAGAGAATGTGGGAATGTGCAGGATAATCTTTCTTCATTAGAAGACCAAGGTAATGAATCAAGGATGAACTAGAAAACGATAAGAATTAATGAAAACTATTTTGCCCAAGTGGGGTAGGGTGTTAATCAGAATGTAGTAAAAATATACTAAACATTTACATAAATGCACTCATCCTTACATGGGCTATCTTTTTATGACAGAGTTAAATCTGTTCTGTAATCACCAAAGTACCTGACTAGTCAGGAGTAGATGCCCACGTAGAATGCAGGTTATCGGGAGCCTTCATTTCTTCATAAAACTGGTGTCATCACACTACTCACAGTCAATGAACAAAGAATTCAAATAGAACATGTTTTGGCAAGGAAACATCAGCACCCAAATAAAAATAGACCAAAAACAGAAGCTCACAATTAAAGTTGAAAATAAAATAGTGATTTTTCTACAATCATTCATGCAGTAACCATGGTATGTTGATACAATGGTGACATATCTAAATATATTAAGAGACGCAAAAGCATACAATTAGGGGGCATTTTTCTTTAAATGCAACTTGGTTTATCCTGGTTCCGTAAAATCATATAAATTATACAATAGAAGAACAGTCTTTCGGTGATGTTGAAGGCTTGTAACATGGATAGTAGGAAACGATTAGCTACGTTTCAAATTGAAATGCGTTAAGTTGACCTGAATATACATTTTGTCAGTTAAAAGTCAATGAAATATAGTATTTATGTTAATGAGGACTGAAGAATTCTCCTTATGGCAAAGTCATTTGTTCTGTATATAATTTAAAACCATAGAATAATAACTAAAATTTTACTTCATACATATAAAATATTTGAATAATACTTGACGACTATTGCATCAAAACAGAAAAGCCTTCATTACCTGAGGTCTTCATTTGTGTAGTTGAAGTTGAATACCAGTCAAGGACATAGACTCAAGAAAGCCAAGCCCTAGTCCAACAAGCCAAAAATATAAATAAAACAAATTTTGTTAGACAGGTCTTTGCAAATATTACTGAATATTAGTTTAAAAGAAAATTGATTGTGTGTTACTTGAGAAATAATATCACAGTACTGTGGAAGAGGCTTTAAGCGTGGATGCTAATTTGCGTAGAAAACGTACATATGATCATCCTAATGATCTCAGAAATATTGTGAGAAAGCCTTCTTTAGCACAAATGCATTATGCTGTTAAGTAAAATACCAGGAATTCTCATTCTAAATGACTAGCAACAAATAAGAATGAGTCCTGGAACTCAATTTTGCTTAAGGGACTAGAAGAGAGAAATCATAGATTTATGATTAAAGCATTAATCACTTCCAACTTTCCTGGTCTAATGGAAAGTATTTGAGAAAGGAAGAAGTAGAAAATTCATTGTGAAATCAGCCATGGAGCAATTCATGAAAGTCAAGTCAAGTGTTATAGATCAACAATTAAGTTTTAAAGTTACAATCTATAAAGGTATGACTAGCAAAAGAAAAGTATATTCAAAATATTCTCTGTCAGATTTTTCACAGAGATGAAAAGCCAATGTCTTCCTCCACCCTCACTGATGCAAGACTATTGCAGATGAAGAACCTAAAAGTCATACCTACATGAAACAATCCAGAATTTGATATCTTCCTCTGGTAATTTAGGACTATTTCCTTCACTCAAACACTGATCGTGATGAAATTGTCAAAATGGATAGAGTCTATAAATCAAGAAAATTTGATTAGAATACTTGAATTTTATTAACCTAGCAATTTGTTTTCACTTTTAAAGGGCACCAATAAATCAAGGATAGTATCAAGTGGTATACAGGTTAAACAACTTGGAATAATTATACAATAAAAAAATTCTCTTCCCCTCAAAGGTATGATTTAGAAGTATAGTCAATCAGGATCAGTCATGAATATAATAAATATTGTGTTTTACCTCACTTAACAATGATATATACTGAGGGACATTGAACTTGGAAGAGCTGCTCCTTATCATTTTGAACAGTGAGTAGAACAGACACCATAATTCATACAATGTTTCTGAGAATAACATTGAGACATCACCTGTCTCCTCACTTTCCCATCATCCCCAAAATGCCTCCTTTATTCAACTTGCAGATACCTAAATTTCTCACTTATTGCTTTATACTTTCATATTAAGACTCAGATATGTTTCATTAAGGATGTAGGCTTGAGCCAGTCAGGGTTTGATCCAATAATATCTGTATCACTTATTAGCTAAGTGACATTGGGGAAATGCATGATTATCTCTGTGCTCATTTTCCCAAATTTATAAAATCAGAATGATAGTCCTACTAATAATACAGTGTTATTCACTTATAACATTTAATAATGTAGTTAATTACCATAAAGACAATCATATGGTATGTACACAATATATTAACTATCGTTGTCATTAAAATTCCAGCCACCCTGGCCTGGCGAGATGGCTCAGAGCATAAAGGTGCTTGCTGTGCAAAACTAATGACATGAGTTCGATCCTTGAGCCCACATAAAGGTAGAAAGAGAGAATCAGCTCCACAAAGCTGTCCTCTAACCTCCACATAAGCTCCATGGTGAGAATGTACATATTATATGCAGAAAAAAAGATCTGTAAATGTATGCTAACAATGATAGTAAATAATTTTTTAAAAAATTAACCCAACTACCTACAGCACCGGTAATCCCACGTTGTTTAGCTTTATCAGTCATTCTCTGATGAATTTCACAGCTCCTTTCTCAGGAAAAGTTTTGTTTCTGCAAATGAAAATGCCAGATAATTAATGACATTGTGGATGATAGGGAATGCTTCTCCAAAGTAGGGGAACAGAAGGGCTGTGCAAAGAGCAACGCCCCACCTAGAATACACCCCTCAATCTTGTAAGCACTTCAGGACAGAGCCCCTCTCTGTTCTCTTTTAGGTGTTCTATTTGTTCAGAAATCATATTTATACGATTTGGTTACATGGATTAAAGTGCAAAATTTCCTTTTTCAATAGGAAAGTGTTCAAATATCACAAGAGAAGGGATGCATGAGAGGCCATATTGAAAAGGAAGGGACACTTACAGGCAAGCATTTTACCTCTCACTATTGCTACATTTCACTATTTAATGGAGACTGTCATGTGACCACTGGATACTTCTTGAAGAATGTGGTATTTTCCTTGACAAAAGGCACATAGAAGCAGTACTCTCTGTCTTTTATTTATTTATTTTAAATTTGAGAAATTATATTTCTTGATTGCCTCACTTGAGTAACAGAAAATGTTGGCCTGGAACCGAAGAAATGTGGAAACATGACTGAAAAACAAATATTTCCTTCAACCGAACTTCAGGACACAGCCACTTAGGGGATATCCAACTGGTCCATATATACATCTAAAGTTTCAAAATCAATCAAGTCCTGAAAAATCATTACATGTAAATCATGGCATATTAAATTGATTTGACTTGTGACCTGAAAAAGATGCCTAAGATTCCTTGACTTTGATTTCCTCTTTTATTCAATAGGTCAGTATTTTATCCAATAATCAATTGAGGATAAAGTGAAATAATGTTCTTAAAGATGTTCCTTTTAAGTATTTTATTTATTATTTTTATTTTATGTGTATGCATGTATTGCCTGCATATAGGTGAGTGCACCCGTGTCATGCAATGCCCATGGAGGACAGAAGAGGCTGTCTGGTCCCCTGGAACTGGAGTTACAGTTTTTAGCTGCCATGTGGATATTGGGATTCGAACCCTGGTCTTCTGCAAGAACAATCACTATTCTTAACCACTGAGCCATCTCTCCAGCCCCCAAAGATGTTCTTTTATTGTTCTGCTTTGTATTTTTTTCTCAGACAAAGTCTCACTGTATAGCCTTGGCTATCTATGAGCTCAATATCCAGACCAGGCTGACTTTGAGCTTGCAGCAATCCTCTTCTGTCTACCTCCTGAGTACTGGTATTGATATGTGCGCTGGTAAGCCCAGCACAATTAAAATTCTTAATGTAATCATTTATATAGCTGGATACCATCATGTAACAATGAGATGAACATGAATTTCAGAAACATAATAACTTTAATTTTGAATCTCGACATCTTTTGTCACCTTTGTAAGCTGTTTAACCTTCTTTAATCTCAGCCTATTCATCCACAAAAACAAAACGACAACAAAGACCTCATGGTGCTATTACTAGAACGATAAGAAATAACATAAGCAAAGCACTTGGTTCAGGGGAAATGCTTAATAAATGTTATTTCCCTTCCATTCTGCAAATCACAAACTGATCTTTAATATCTGTAGAAGATTATTTCTGTACTGGGGAAAATATTCTCATTTAGAAAAGTTGTTCCATACCACAATAAAAATGTTTGGATAAATAGGGTGAGATGAAACAGATCCATAATTAGCAGGCAGAATTCTCAGATAAATGTCACGTTTTCACTGAGACTTCATCTGGTCACTTTAGAGAAGGTCAGTTTCCTTTACTGTTGTTCATTATTACATTGTTATAATCTCTAGCCTATTATTGATCTTGTAAAGGTGAGGATCTTGGGTTGCAAACTGGTTTTCATGTATCCTCTCCTTTCCTCTGCACTTTGATTATTTCCCTAGCACTTGCTAAAATATGGCATTACTGTATTTGTCTACTTGAAACATCATAGCTGCCCAATAAGCTCTTCTGAAATGAAAAAAGTCCCTATTCTTTGTAATAAATTTAAATATTATTTTGTGACTCTTTCCTACTTGTGCTGGCACATCCATCTATGGAAATATTTCTGCTATCTCCTTCGCTTTACTCACTGAAATAACAATCCTCCCTCACTCCACACTTTCTTTTATGTTCCTTTTACATTTTTTTCCAAAGTCGTAGACCCTTCTGTTCCAACACCACCAGAAAGACACATGCTTTGAACTTACTTTGTTAGTGGTGAAAGGTTTTTACTGAACTATTCACAAATTCTTTCTGTTTGTCTTGTGAAGAAAGACTATGTTATATCACAGAGTTTATGGTGCTTAGTACTGAAGTCTGTAGTTGTGGAACATAGTAAAAGCAACAGATAACCAGGACAACTATGTCCAAAACTGCCATCTTAATTACCTCCTTTCTCATACTTTCTCAAAAAACAATGCACACAGAGCAGAAATCCAAGCGCAGCATACTGAGAAATAATTCACTATCCCCGCTGCCAGAATATTGCACTAGATAATCCCTGATCCTCAGAACATAATCTATCTTGAGAAATCCTCCTCAAGAAATCCTCCAAGGTACCAATGTTCAAACTAGATGGAAGAAATTTTCTAGGCTATCATGCCTATTTCCTTGAAAAAGATCTTTAGAAAACAACTCCTGATTTTCTCTTATTCAAAACTTGAGGGAAAAACTTGGTCTTAATTCATTTTGAGGATCAGCAAATCCTTTCAAAGAGAGTATTTTACCATAATCCACAGTGGCTCTGTACTTTAGCAGCTAGCCTAGGAAGTTTAATAACTCAGTCAGTCCAACGTGTGAGTACCTACCATGTGTCAAATGTTATGCTAGACAGTAGAAAGTAGGGCTTTTGCTGTTATCGATTTCATTATCTGTATGTAGAGGAATGTAAGATAAAGAATACTGCTTAAAGCGATCAGGAAAGTAAATGGGGGCATCTCTTGGCATGAATAGCAACATCTCAGAACTTTTTAGTAACATCGTCCACTGCTGAAATCATTGACAATCCCATAATCCTTCAATCACTCTAACATTAAAAGGTTACATATTTGTTATTTTTATGAGTCATTAATTGTTGTGTAAAAGGTGCCCCAAAGGTGTTGGAGGATGAATATGTTATAGAACAAGTGTTGGCAAGGTGGGCATATCTTTGGCATGGCATGAGAAGAAGTTCCAGGTTTAAAAAAATAAAGATTTCAATAAATACAGGTTTGTTCAGTGAATGTTTGAATACTTGAATAGATACTTAGAAAAGGATTAACTTGTGCCAAATAAAATCGGTATATATATATGGCACTGAATAGAAAAAAGTCACTCCAGAAAAGGCTTGGATCTGTGGCTGAATGACTGACTTATATTGAGGCATTAAGAGAATGTAGCATGGTTGATGGAGTTCTTTAATTTTGTGGTTTGTATATGCTCTGCAAACTTTTAAGATGTCATAGACTAGTGGCTGGCAAATTATGGCCCCACAAGCTAAATCTGGCTGCCACCTGTTTTTCTATGATCCACTAGCTATAAATTGTTTTCGCGTTTTAAGTAGTTGAAAGGAATCAAAATAAGAATAATATTTCATGACATGAGAAAATGTGACATTCAAATTTTAGTATCTGAAAATAAAGATTCAGTAGAACAGTTACATTAATTTCTTTTGAATTATTTCAAGTTACTTTGAACCTACAATGACATAGTCAATTTACTGCACCAAAGACTGTGTGGCCTGCAAAGCCCAAAACATTTTCTACCTGGCTATTTGTAGAAAAAGTTTGTCAACCACTGGGCTAGATGATAGTAGCCATGAAGTTTCACAGAACTGGGTCTAAGATCCCACTCTATCATTTACTATTTCTGATATTTTTAATAATCAGTTTTCTTATATGAAACGTGGAGATGCTAAAAGTAGCCCTACAGAATTCACATAAGGTAATGAATGAAAATATTAGCACAGTGCCAATCATCTTTTAAGCATTAAACTAAGACTTTATTAAAATGATATTCTACGGGTCAGAGACATAAGGCTGTGAGGTATGGACAGTGGAATAGACCTAGGTGGCAGTTTTGATGTTTTACTAAGGTATATCTGACTAAGGAGCTCATACCTGAAATCTGGAGAGCTGCTCAATGCTTGCTTTCTTTTCTTTTAGCTTAGACTCATTATAACTGTCTTTATAGTAGGCTGAGAACATACTGCTCTAAATGATCATTCCTCAGAAATTGATGATTATAATCCTAGTCTGACAGGACAGTGGACAAAAATGATGGTTTAAAATTTTAGGTAACATATTGGCACTGTTAGGCTAAGGTTAAATCATATGCCAAAGGAGTTCGTTGAGAGGAAGAGTTCTGAAGTTAGATAAGATGAAACAAATGATAGGCCTCAGCATAATAGGCTGTTTCTCTTCATTATCATCATCCCTCCCATAAACCCCCATACTTGGAAGAAAAGATTGAAGATCATGCAAAATCCCATAGGTACACGCAAGTGAACAAAATAATTGCTGGTGGTGGTTTTGTTTTAAAATCAAAATTATCCAAACCATTTCATTGTAAAATACTCACCATGATCACATAGGTTTAAAGTTCTTTATGCACAAACCAATATAGATTTTTTTTCATTTAAAGAAGAGCTGAAAGGAAAGAAAGGAAGATTAAACATCAGATAAGGAGCGAGACAGAGGGAAAGAGTGAAGGAGGCAGGGAGGCAGAGACAGTGGGAGAAAGGCTGGCAGCATCTATTGCAGCAACGTTATAGAGATGTAAGAATTCTTTGTAGACTGCTAAGGAGAATACCCTTGAAATAAGCATTTTGGAACAATATCTAAGTATTACTACTAAAATCATAGGATATGTTCATGATGATTTTAAAGTATTTATAATAAAATATTGAAAACTAAAAGTCCATGAATACTTTGAATGAATTGTGTAGATCTAGGCTGTGCTATATAATGTAGTTATTTAA
>NW_008355642.1:6299545-6363028 GCF_000622305.1 Nannospalax galili | reverse complement strand
GAAATTAGGTCTTGGCACATTGACTACTAAAATGCCCATGAAAATTATTAAATGAAAATAACTGTAAAGTTCTATGTGTGTGATCTCCACTCTGTTGGAAAGAACACAATTATGAGCTAATACATATTTCTTTCTTAAGAGCACAGAGAACTGTAAGTTGTCTGTATGGTCACTTCACAGACAATGAGACTATCAATACAAAGATCAGGCTAAAATGTTGTTGCTAATGCACACTGCTATATAGTTTTACCTTTGTGTGTTTTGAATTGAGGTTTTATTACTTTTGTAAATTTTATTGACATTGACTTTTCTTTGTATTTCTTTGACTACTAATGGAACCGAATGATTTCTCATATATTTATTGACAATTTATAAACGTACAAATTAAATGTAGTTTCACCAATTTTCCATTAGATAGTTTATTTTCTCTATGCATTTGCTGGTGTACTTGTCTAGTGGATATATTAACTATTGCTTATATGAGTTACATAAACATTGGTTATATGTATTTCAGACTTTTCCATGTCCATTGAATAATTTTTTATGTTATCAAAACTGTCCATCTTTCCTTGAAAATGATAAAACGGTAAGTTGATGCCCCAAACTTGGATTTAATAAGGCAAATTGCTGAATAATAAATATTATATGGTCGCATCATCCTAATTTTGCAAAATACAGGCTCATATGTTATCTTTGTATATGCTTACATGCATTAATATGACTTCAAAGAAAGTTACGGAAAGGAAAAACCCGTAGTGTTAATGTTTATCATTTCAGTATGGGTAAGATAAGGACCATAGGCAATGCTTTTTTCTTTACTCATCCATTTACGATTTGACTTGTTACAAAAATCACAGAAGTTTGTACGACCATAAAAAGTTTAGCAAAGTGGAAAACCCCGAAGGTGCATCACCATTGTGCTTTCAATGTCTTTGGAGGAAAATGCATATCCTGTGGGCAAGCTCCACTTTCACTCTCAGAAGAACTCTAAGATAAATAAGTGACTAAATATGTCCCAAAACTTATGGTTGGGCATGCAGCACAATTATTTAGACATATTCTCAAAGGTGAGTCCATGTCCATCCCCCTCACATATGCACTAGCTGACCTTGGAGGCACTCTTTAGCTTTCCAATACTCCAAAGAGTAAGACAGAGAAGATGGAAGTAGTTACTTGCAGATAGTGATAGGTTATGTTTAGCATGCTGATGCCCTGGAGCGGGAGGAGATTTCGGAAAAAGGGAAAGAGTGGTGCCAGTGCTTTCATTGCTTGGGGCTTGCTCCATATGTAAAAATAGCTTGTTATGCCTTTGCATTCTGACTGCAGCATTCGTTCTGTGACCTTATATAAAATGTAGTTTGGTGGGTGTGACATAAAAATATGCATGCCCTTGCATTAGAAACAGAATAGCAATATCCTCTAGATAAACAGCCTGAGAACACAACACACAGTTAAAAAAGAGTAAGTTTTATAGTTTCTGAGAATCAGACAGTACAGAGACACTTCAGTATCATTTACCTTCTAACTCACAGGATATTTTTTAAACAAATTCAAGGCTGATGGTCTTTTTATCTTTTACACCTTTAATCCCAGCACAGAGGCAGTTGGATGGCTGTGAGACTGAGGCCAGTCTGGGATGGTCTACACAAGGAGTTCCAGGTCAGATGGGATTAAATAGTGAGAATATATAATAAAAGTAAAATAAAACAACAAAAATACCATACCAAAAGAGAGCTTCTGTCCCTCTTTAAGGCTTTTCTTCAAAATACTATTCATCAGCAGCACTTTCTTAGCATTTCCACATAATTCCTGATTTTAAAACTATTCTAGTTGACAGACTGCTTTGTTTGTTCCAAATGCAATTTTCTGAAACTGTTAAATCTCCGCACCTTCTCAGATGTTTTTTCTTGGTATAGTGTGCAGCCCAGAATATTGGTCCCTAATTCAGATATTTTATTGGCCTATGTTATCATCATAACACCAGATCAACGTTACCTGTTTGCACTAGGTTTCTTATTTACAATCTCTGTTTTTGGACTTGGTTATTTGTTCACCTTCTAAGCTCAGCTGCAGGATTTCACATCCACCTCTGTGAAACGTTATTTGGTTGCTTTAGGCCAATAATTCTTGGCTCTTGGAAAGTGTGATTCTCTTCAAAATGAGCCTTCACCTTTAATGTTCCAGCTGAATCCCAGAAGAAATGCAAGTCATAGGCAAAAATGTGGGAGGAATGAGGAATCCAAAATCCAGCATGAACTGACCTTCATCTTTGCTTATTCCTTGCACCATTTCAATCTGCCCCTGCCTCTTTTTCTAACCCTTTACTAGTTCATCATTCCAGCTTCCTGTCAGCTGCAGTCTCATCTCTAGTTTTATCTACTCAGCTTTTCTGCTTCAGTGCCTCCCAAACCTAGGACCAATTTATTGCTTGTCTCCCCTATCCTGTTCTGGCCTTGGGACCCTTTCCTTTGAACAAACCTTAAAGACCATCTCATGACTCAGGCCAATCACTTTTCTCAATCTATGGTCTACTCCCTTCATTCTCTGACCCCAGACAGAAAATACCATGAACCTATAAATTAGTAATTCTGCCAAGTTTGAGTTCATCAAGAAGAGTTAGATTCATGCATTTAGTGTTTCCGTATAAAACAACAATGAATAAGTTGAATGCTGGACCAAAATTAGAAAATCTAATCCATGTTCTTTTTAGAATATTTCTCCTTGGATTTCTACTTCATTTTCCTATGAAGTTTAACACATCTAATTTCTTAAACTGAGACTTTCAACTCAACAAGTCTATATAAATTTAAATTTATCTGAATACAGAATGACTTTAAATTTCATTTTCTAAGTGCTTGTGTTCTAAATCTTTGGTAACTTGTTTCTACTGGCTATCATAGACATTTAATGTAAACATATAGAATATTTTCAACACTACAGAAAGTTCCATTGCATGATACTACTCCAAAATGTATGTTTGATTATTTCTAGAAATTTAAAAAATATTTTTATCAATTTTTTGAGAACTTTATTCATTATATTTTCAACACATTCCCTCCCTTAGCTCCTCAGAGATGTACCCTCACCTCCATACTCACCCACCTTTGTTTTTTTTTTTCCCTACCAAGTCCAATTTGTGTTGCCCAAATATGTTTGGGCATGGAACCTGTCCTGGATTGTAGTTGTCCTATTAGAGGTCACACACATAAAGCAAACTGATTCTTCCTCTCCCAGCAGCTATCAATGCTCAGCTACTGTTGGGACGGCATGCCAACCTCCCCTCTTCCATGCTGGGATTTTGTCTGGCTTAAGTTTGAGATCTTAGGTATGCTGTTATAATTGCTGTGAGTACATATGTGCCACTGTCCAGATTTCTAGCAAACACTGTTTCCTTGTAGTCCTCCACCACCTCTGGCTCTTAAATCTTTCCTGTTCCCTCTTCTTCAAAGGTCCCTGAACCTTGATTGGACAAGGTGTAATAGACATGCCCCATTTAATACTGAGCACTCTACAGTCTCTTATTCTTGGCACATTGACCAGTTGTGGGTCTCTGTTAATTTCCTACTACTTCATGAAAAGATTTCTCTGATGAGGGTTGAGAGATATACTCATCTATGCATATAGAAATAAGATATTGGGAGTCATTTAATACTATGTCCATTTAGTAGAATATTAGTAGTAGTTTCTCCTATATGGCCTATGACTTATCTAATCACTGGCTCTTGGCCTCACTACCAGTACCAGGTATGGGCTCCATCTCATGGATCAAGCCTTAAATCCAATCACAGGGTGTTTGGTTGCATCTACACCATATATGCTACTATTACACTAGTGGGCATAGCTAGCCAAATCAGACGTTGTAATTCATAAAGTTCATAGTTAGGTAAGATTGATGATTACTTTCCTCTTCCAGGAGTATGCATGCATCCTTACAACACTATGAAGCTAGCCAGTAAGAACAAAACTTCTACATCAGTACCCACTTGATTTCTCTGTTTTTAATGACTTTGATACATGTTGTCATCAACAATAAAGTTTTATTAATTTCTAGAGGGTAACGAAGAGGAATGGAAATAATCTGTAATGTTTGGGGATGTATGGGCCCTCACTGGTCAATAACTCAAAATAAATGAGACCATTCCTGGTAGTGGCATTTTTATTTGCTATGATGAGTTGTGTAGTTGGGGTTATGATACCCCTGTTATAGGGTAACTCCATTTAAACTCTCTTTATATGTGTATATACTTTAGAGAACTTCTACAGTAGTAGTTTTCCATATGTAATTTCAAAAGGCCTTTAATGTTAGCTATTCCTCTCCTTATTTCTTCCTCTTATCTACACTCCCAGCCTGACCTCATTTAATCCTTTCTGTTCACAGAATATTTTTGTTTTTTATTTTAATTCTGCATATTTGTATGTGTCTCTGTGTGTGTGTTGTGGGGATTGTCCATAAATGCTGAAGAATAGTATCAGATCCCCTAAAGGTGAAGTACAGCCAGTTGTGAGGCAACTGAGTTGGGTGCTGTGTACTGAACTTGGGACCTCTGTAAGAACACTACATGTTCTTAACTGCTTAGGCATCTCTCGAGCCCCTCTCCCATATAGTCTTGTATCACTATTTTATTATTTTATTGATTCGTTGCCTTCGATTCAACTGGTTTTCTTTGTTAGCTATCCCTATTTCCTAAAATCAATTGTGTATAATTGACAATACCCAATATTGAATTATTCATTTATTAAAACATCTACAAGCGTATGGTGGATTCATCTTATATAGTCTGTGGTTTTCAGGTCACTATGTTTTCCTTATTGTTCAAAATTAGTCCAGAGAAGAAGTTTTCCTAAATTTTCTCTTTATCATCTAATAAATTGTCAACATAGAAATCTGTAAATGTTTCAACATTGTCTTTCTTCTTTTAGAAAAATTTCCAAGTGAATAATTTCAGAATGTGTTAAATTTACACAGTTCACATGGAAAGATTAATACATATTGTTAAGGTGAGAGGGTAATATGAGTGGTATGGTCTAATACTTTTAAAAAATCAGGATGAAGGAATATAAAAAGAAACTTTTTGAAAATTTTACGTTTTTTTATTTACTAATTTGTCTATTTTCCTTGTGTGTGCATCCAAGTACCACAGTGCATGTGTGGAGGTGAGAGGACAACTTGTGGGAGTCAGTTCTATCCTTCTGCCACGTGTATCTTGGAGATAGAACTCAGATATCAGGCTTGCCTACAAGCATATTTATAGCTGAGCCATCTCATCAGCTCCAGAAAGAAAACTCTTTATGTGCTTTTCATGTACGGTCCATGATCACAGAGAAAAATGTAGAAAGATATACACCAAATAGTTAACAGTGACTGTTTCAGGTATGGGAAGGCTGGTGGTTATTAAGATTGACTGTAGATGCTACAGACTATTACTTGTTTCTGAATTTTTTTGGCTTATAGCAATATATTAATATTAAATATGAAATTTTCCAGTGTACTAAGGAAAGCATTAAAAATATTCGTTTTATCTTTACTGCTGCTCCCCCACAAAACAGTGATCTGGAATTGGAAAAAAAATTGCACATATAGCTCGTGCTGTCAGTCTGTTGCATACATATGTAACATCAATCATATGTTTCTTATATAATTTTTATCCCCAGCCAAAAAAAATATCAATTTAGCTTGAAGTACTCTTTTTCTACATAGATGAACTATTTTTAAATTTTTATTGAATTTTTGTGATTTTCATACAATATAGTTTGATGGTATTTAGATCCCCTTCCCTATTTGCACCCCCCCACTGCCTCCACCCAATGCACTCTTTTATATACATAATGCAGCCTACTGAGTATGATTTTTGCCCCAAATATCCTTCCATGTGTGTACATCCACTGGGCTACCAAGAGTCCCATCCAATGAGACTGTCTCTCCCCCTCCCAGCAGCCATCAACTGCCAAACGTTCCTTAGATTTTGCTGGGATTTATCATCCACTTCCCCATGACTATGCTGGGATGTATGTAGTTTGAGCTTGCATAGGACTGTCATCATTGCTTTGAGTTCATGTGAGTAAACAGCTGTCTAGAAAAATGTTTCCTTATAGTACCTTTCACTCCTCGTCAAAGAAGCTTCTTTTTTATCTATTTTATTTATTATTTTTATATGTATCAGTCTGGAGGGTACCATAGAAACCCATGTTGTGCACTGCCCACAGAGGTCAGAAGAGAGCATCAGATACCCCCTGGAACTGAAGTTAAAGACGGTTCTTAGCCACCATGTGGATACTGAGAACAGCCAGTACCCTTAACCATTGAGCCATCATGCCAACCCCAAAGAACCTTCTTTTTGCAATAGATGTAGATTATTACAGATTTCCAGAATTGGTCAAACTCAGAGAATAAGTGCCTGTGAGACCCTTAATCCTCAGTGCAACCTCTATGCATAGGATGAATGCATCACTCAACTCTCAGCAGAGGAGTTTCCTTATTCAACAGATAATTAACACAAACCCAAACCTGGTCAATGTGCAGAGAACAAGAGGCTGCAGAGTGCTTATGCATGAACAGAACACCTGGTTCAAACCTCTGCCTCCCAAGGCTCAATGATCATGTGAAAGAGAAAGTGGAAAGATTGTGAGAGCTAGATGAATTATTTAATTTTTATTTTATGTGTATGAGTGTAGTGCCTGCATTTATGCAAGTGCACTCATGTCGTGCAATGCTCGCAGGGGTCATAAAAGGGTGGTGGGTCCCCTGGAACTGGAGTTATGCATGGTTGTTAGCCGCCATGTGGGTGCGGGGAAGCAAACCCCAGACCTCTGAGCAGCCAGTGTTCTTAACTGCTGAGTCATCTCTCCAGTCCATGAATAATTTAAGTTCAATGCTAGTTTCCTTTACTTCTCTGGGATTTCCCTCTTGTTATGATAAATATTTTCTAGTTTTGCTTTGCTAGGTTTAATTCAGTTTTTCAATGTTAGCTAAGTAGATTTTTTTAGACGCCCACATTTTTCAAATGTACTATGCTTTCAATAGGTTTTACATTCCAGGCCAAATCCAGGATTTATTGGGTCTGAAACTTTCAGAATTTAAGGAACTCAAAACAGAAACCTAAAACTATAAATACAGAATTATTAGGTTATTCAAGGACCTTGGAAGTGGAAATGATGAGCACTGAAGCTCAAGATTCATGAGTACTTCAAAGTAACGTGTTAAGTTCCTGTGTATATTTGTATTATCGAGAGCAAAAATGTATTCTGAAGTTGCTGGGCTACAAATTCAAGAATGAGAATGATCTGGTCTCTAATGTGAGAAAAAGACTAAAAGAAAAAGAAGCTTCTTGACCAATTTCGATCTTCCTAGTTTAGTTCATTTATAAAACAAATGAGTAGCAGTTTTTAGAGTAGCAGTCAAGTTTCCAATAGCAATGAGACCCATGTTCATCCAGGATCAGATTTCCAGGGTCTCATTTTAGAAACAAGCATAGCTCATATAATGTAGAGCTTAAGAGCATTCCATGACAAGCAACAGAAGCTTTGCAAACTATGGTCAAATGGGAAATTTGATGATCTTTAGCCTGAGAAATACTGAGTGGATTGTTGCTCTGTTCCCAGAACGAACTAATAGAAGTTTTCAAGACATTGTTTCATTTTTATATGTGAGGTCTTAGAAGAAACCCAATAAATGACAGACCTTTTGCTTACAATAGACCTTAAACCTCAGTGGATTTCCATGGCTTCACTTAACCACAGTGACCTGTGGTCCAAAACTGTTGACTGGAAAATTCCAGAAATAACTGATTTATAAGTTTCCAATTTCTTTCATTGAACAATATTATTACAATTATTCTATTCTCTCATTAGTTATTGAATTGTATCATTACATTTGTGCTAGTCTATTATTAGTTATTGTTAACTTCATGTGTCAAATTTAACAATTAAATTTCACCCTATGTATTATGTATAGGAAAAGAACAGTAGGTGTAGATAGGGTTCAATAATCTCTTTGGTTTCTGACAACTACTGGAGGTCATGAAACATATTCCCTTGGAGAAAAAAAGAAAATGTGTCATAATTAAAATTTTTAATTTTTTTAATTTTTAAGCATTTCATAATGTTGAAAAGTTTTAAATAACTATATATCTGTTAAGATACAGTCCCAATAACAAATGCATAGATGAAAGAAAATGAAAAAGAGTTGCAAGTAATTTTATTCTTTTCAGAAAAATTTTCACTAGGAGGCTCAGGCTGGCCTTGACTTCAAGATCATCCTGCTTCTGCCTCTGCCTCTACCTCCAGAGCCACCTGTAATCTTTGAACTTTTTTTTTCCTTGAAATGCACATGCAGTTTCAGTATTGTTTTTCCAGACTATGGTTATTAACCACCTCCCTGAAAAAAAAAAAAGAATATGTAGCTCTTTATACAAAGATGATATTGTGACTTGGAATTTGTTTTACCATTAAAAAGAAAATGGACTGTC
Source organism: Nannospalax galili (assembly GCF_000622305.1). Classification (NCBI taxonomy): domain Eukaryota; kingdom Metazoa; phylum Chordata; class Mammalia; order Rodentia; family Spalacidae; genus Nannospalax; species Nannospalax galili. Next base: position 6,354,563 of record NW_008355642.1, on the reverse strand, counting down.
AAGAGGGGAGGGGTTATCAAGGACCAGTGAGAATAGATACGCACACTGGGCCCGTGAGTGATCAAACCCATTCTTCACATCACTTTTACAGTACCCTATAATACTGAACTGAGTAGCTTCAACCTTGTTTAGTGTGTCAGGTCAGTTAAGAAGGATTGCTCACAACATGGTGCCCTTCAAGTACTCGCTAAATAATGTTCGTCCCCAACCAAAACTATCTCTGGGAGAAGTAGCAATGGATTTTTAAAATATATATTTTTATCTATTCTTTGAGAATTTCATGAATGTATACAATGTATTTTGATCATATGCATTCTGCTTCTCCCTTCAACTCCACCCAGAACCTTACTCCCAATGTCATGTCCCCTTTTTATAACCTACTGAGGCCAAGTAGTGCTCTCCATGCATGAACAGGAGTGGGGCCACCAACTGGAGCATGGGCAACTTAGTAGGGGCCATATCCTTGACAAAAACCAATTCTCCGTCCCCAGCAGTGAACAACTGCCAATAGTCCTTTCCTAAGGGTAGGGCTTCATTATTCACATCTGTGATGGAATTTTGACTACCTTCATCTTGTGCAGGTCTTCTGCTTCAGGGAATGGCTTTTTTTTTTTTAATTAAAGCATTGACAAGTGCTGGGGATTTTTCTGGACATTCCTTAAACTTCAAATTCTTGAATTTTCCCTGTCTAGAGCTCATCTTGGTGATTTTTGCTCAGACAGTCATTGGCTGCTCTTAGGTAATGACTAGGTTTGATTTCTTTTTATAAAGATTCTTATAAAGCTTTATTTCTGTTGGGAGGGCTTGAAGAATAAAACAGGGAAGGAGAACTGGATACCTCAGGGGTGTAACTCCATCATCTGATCTCACCATTAAGCGTTTTTGAATTTGGTTCCTCTTCACACAGTCTTAAAACATGCACCTGCCTTTTCACAGTCATTGACAAGTGGTCTCTGGAGTCCTCCTGCCTGAGTTGGAAGCCTGGATCATCTGATTACTAGTTGTGAAGGTTTAGGCAAGTTAATCATTCTGTGCCTCAGTTACCTACCTGTGCATTGAGGATAATAATGAAAAATGAGGAAAATGTTGATAAAATTAAATAATATATGCAAAGCTATTAGTGTGGGGCATACAGTAAACGTTGAATAAAATTTAGTTATTAAAAAATGTTTAAAAGGGCCCAGAATGGATTAAAGAAGGAAAGCATGGGAAACAATTTCTAGGTAAAATACAATCTAATAAATTTCTGGACAGAGTAGGATTATTTTATGGTATTTGAGTGAGGGAGGAAGAGAGAGGAAGAGAACAGAGACAGAGCCAGAGTCAGAGATAGTGAGAGACAAAGAAATAAATGGGAAGGGGATAGAGGAACTACAGATTAGGTGGTGATGGTAACAAAAGTCCTGGAGTTCAAAAACAGATGCTTTGTTTCAAGGTTGTGCTCAGAGCTGAGCCTCATGCTTGGGTGCCACCTATTTCCCCTTCTAGTGTCTGAGACCAGCTGACCTTCCCCAACTAAGCCACAAAAATCCCCATGTCATCTTACAAGGCAAAGAATCTACATTTTTCCATGACTCCTTTTTCCTTGAAAATTGTAACTTGAAAAGCTGTACAGGTTTCTCTGTCAAATTCTGGTTAAATATCTAGTCCCCCCTCCCCACATCTGCAGGGCCCCTCCAGGTTTTTTTCTGAGGAGTCAAGAAGTCCATAGCTTCCAACTAAGCTTTGTAACTAGGAAGAAAAAAAAAACAGTGATATAGCCTGGTCAGGGAAAGCTTCCTTAGACTAAGACAGTCTGGGGTCAGTTTCCCACAACCTGCATACAGCAAGCAAAACTGTATGCAAAAAAAATGTCAATTTGTGAACATGTTGTCCCTTTAACAAAGATTATCTTCAGAATTCCTTTCATTGTATTCTATGACTCCTAGGGTTGATTTCTAAAACCACGAAGCCCGTATAAAATTCCAATTGTTTTTATTAACTAGCAAACCTTCCCTTCTCTACTTATGAAATGTTAATTTTCCAGTTCTATTTAGGAAGATCCAGAGGCATTTTACTGCTCATCCAAGAAATCTTAAATTGTTTTAAAGGAACAGGATTTTGTGTGGTGGAGTTGTCAAGATCTGACTTCTTGGAAAGTGTAATTTCTGCAGTAGTATATATAATATTTGGATTAAGAAGATGATTTGATCCAGAAGAAGCAGGGTTTTTTTTTGTTTGTTTTTTTTTGTTTTTTGTTTTTTGTTTTGAGGACGTGGTGGTTGGTTTTCTCCGCAGCCCTTAACAGAGAATCTTTAAGTAGTGAGAGACTCGTTTCCTCAGACAAACTGTAGCCTTTACAGAGCTCACGGAGGCTCTGGGATTTAGGATTGTAAAGAAGTCAAACTCTGGCACTGAAACAGACACAAAATAAACAAAATCCTTCAGGATATAAGGAGAATAATCACAAAAGTTAGAAAACGAGGTCAGAATTTATAAACTAGAGGTCAGTGAGAGATACTCGCATAAATTTTCTTAGAAAAGGTGACAAAATTTCCTAATTAAAAAAAGAAACAGGGAGCAAACCCCTAATAGCGTTCTGACTTGGCTTTGGGGTGTGCAAAACACGGTATGTTAGCTCCAGGGAATGTAAACTGCTTCGTGGGGGACTTTTTCTAAAGTGCTCTTTGTAGTGCAAGAGCTTAGAATGCGGTTAATTTTACTCATTGGCTTCCTTTTCCATGTTTCAAGGGGCGACTTAAGGTTAAATCATGTTTTGCCTGAAATAAACCAATTGTCAGCCTCCTTGTGATTTGGGGGAAATGAGAGTTCACAGCTTGGGCTCCCAGGAAAAGTTTTGCAATGAATGAGCGAATGAATGAAACCCCGCTGGAATGCTGGAGACTGGAAAGCATGCAGGAAGTTTCTGGACTCCCTGAGAGCTCAAGCATCTGCAAACTTGAGACTGGGACAGGGCTGCCAACACTTCTGTCCCTCAGAACGCCGGCGCACCTGTGAACAGGTTCTGAGTGAGCAACCTGGGTCGGACACCAATTAGCCCCGGGGTATAGGAGACTGCAGACACCTCCAGGGGAATAGGACGGGACTTGCCCTTTGTGCGCTGCCCTGGGGCTCCTCTCTCCACTCCCACAAGGACATGTCCACATCTGATCCCTAATCCGGTGGACAAGCCGTTTCCTTCTCTTCCTCTATGTATTTTTGCAGTCAAAGGAGCGAGCCCTTAGCGGGGCGCGGGGGAGGAGATCAGAAAGAGAACACAGACCACTAGGAAAGTTACAAGTGTTTCTTTGGGGAAGAGATGGTGCCGGCTGTTTGGACTGTGGCAGAGCGGTGAGGCCCAGACTGAGAGCGGCGCGGAGCGGGACCGGTTTTCCGGGACTGGCAGCTGCCTGGCAAAAGTTTCCTATGGAACAGTGGCGAGGGGGAGGTGGGGTGGGGGTGGGGGTGCCTGCGCCGCCAAGGACCCGGGGGCGGGGGCGGGCGGCGAGAGGCCGGCTGGGACCGTTAGAGGCGCTCGGCACCTCCCTCGGCCCCGGGCCCCCTGGCTCGCCTCCTCGCTGCGCGGCTGCCCACCTGGCGACGTGACGCTCCACCAATCCCAGTCGAGCTGCTCCGGGCCCCATCTCCTTGCGCCGCCCCCCTCCTCACCCTGAAAGGCGCACCCTGCCCGGGCCGCACTGCGCTCTCGCAGCGGAGCACCCTTCTCACTTCTTAGTCTCCCTGACGGACTTTCCAGCTCTTCTCTCCTCTTACCCAAACTTACTTTCCCGCCTCTCAAAACTAACTTCCCTCTATCTCCCGACTCCTTTTGCCCCCCGGCTCAACCCTCCTCAAGCCCACAAACCCACCTCCCCATTCCTCTCTCCCGTCCCCTTCCTCCCTCCCCCGGACCCCCTCAGCTCTTCTTCCCCTTACACCCCAGAGCCAGTCCAGTCCGCGCGCTCCGGCGCTCCCACAGTACTCAGTCTCCTGCTCCAACTCCTCTCGAAGTCATGGCCGGACCTGGGGGCTGGAGGGACAAGGAGGTGACAGATCTAGCCCACTTGCCGGTAAGTAGAGGATCCCTGGCCTTTACCAAGGAGGTGCTCTTGTTTCCCTGGTGAGATCCCTGGGGGAGGGAGTTTATTGCCCTGGAGCTAGCTAGGCCAGGACTTCGACGGCAGAGGATGCAGGCCTGGGCAGCGCGCATGCAGAATTGGCCTCCCTTGGGTCCCAAGGCTGAGGGGAAATCCACCCAAGGCAAAGGGGCTAGGGGAGGTTGGGGTAAAAGAAGTAACAGGGGATCCTAAACTGTAGGACCTTGTTTAAATGGAGCCTGCTTTGCCACTTGGGTACCTGTCCTAGCAGGGTTCCTGGAGAGCCCAACTGCTGGCCCCCAAGTTTACTTCTTTTGCCAGCAGAGATAGTAACTCATAGGGTGACTTTTTTAAATTGATGTCCACTGGAAAATTAAAGCATCTGAGTCACACTTCTCTCACTTTGTAGTAGCAGTTTCTGAAACTTTTTCTCACCAGGAGAGCATTCAAGATTTAGTATTGCAGGAGCAAGAAGAACTCAAGTTGCTTGAGAAAGAAGTGAATTCTGCACACACCTATTAATTAAAAAACGTTTTCCTCTCATTAGCCAATCAAATTAACTCTTTCTTTGTGGTTTTGATGTGCGGGGTCTCCTTTTGCTCAATGTCCAGTTGTAATTGATTGGTGAGCTACCAAAGCCATCATAAATAGCAGAATTACTATTGTAGCAGCACCGTTTATTTCATTGGCATCTGGTTTCTGGCTGATATTGGATCCCACCCAAATCGCTTCTTCAAGTTCCCATTTTAGACTGGCATTTCTCTTGCACCCTCTCTTGAATGCGAAGGGCCCCTGGACTCTCCAAAAGGGAAATAAGCAAGGACCGTGTTGGAATGATCGCCAACCATGTGTAGTTAAGGGCAGTGGCCTCCTTGCTTCGAGATAAGCTAACTATTAACCTTGAGGTCATAGAACTTGTCAAGGTAGTCTTGAGCCTTAATTAATTTTGTGAATATTTGGCATTTAAAGATTGTTAGTAATGATAGAGATACCTGCCTCCCTCAAAAAATAAGGCAGTCCCAAAGCCTCTCTATGTAAGTGTAGGTTAAAATGGCGTGTGCTGTGAGATAAGGTCATGTATGTGGGTAATATTTTAGAAAATTGTTAACCGTTTAAAGAACATGCTTCAATACAAATATGTTGAATGACAAATATTAGAATTGCTATTGTTGGGGCAGCTTCATAAGATGAAAGGCCTTTGAAAAATAAATATTTTTCCCACCCTTCATGCACCTGAAATCTGTTCTTTTCCAGCATGCGTATACCTGAGGTTTCTGAAATATGGAGGCCTCGATTGGTGAATTCCTCTCTGAGAAGAATTTTCATATTCGCACTAAGATTTTGGTCCTATGTGAGATTATAAACCCAATGAATGAGCTCTTTCCCTCAGTATTTTTTGTGTGTGGTGGGGGACAAGGGAAAAATGCAAAACCACCCATTAGCCAACGGAAATAAACTCTCTTCTAAAAATGACCAAAAGGAGAAATGGAAAAGAGCTCATAGAAACAATAGTACAGTGAATTCCAAACCCAAGAAAGAAATGAAGAGTAAAGATTTTATTACCATAAAATATGGGGAGAAATTCCCTAGACAAACTGTCCTGCCCATGGCCTTGGAATTTAAGAATTTGGTGAGTGCCCAGGAGATGCTCGGAAAGACTGCTTTCTTTATATTGTAGTCCAGTAGAATGTTGGTGTTCTAGAGGTTGGGTGGAGTGGAGCAGGTATAGGAGAGGATAAGATTGGTTTGTAATGTTGGGGAATATAGGAAAGACAAAAGTATAGAATACCAAATGCTACGTGGTCTCATTTTACAAGCATCATGAATGGCTGAGTTTAGGAAAACTCTTAATTTTCTAAATTTTATATTAGAACTTTTTTATATTTTTCTGCATTATCAAAGTAAAGCATGCATAGTTGTCCCCTCTCTCTCTCCCTGTATCCAAATTCCAGGAACCAGCAAAAGAACAGTATGGTCTTCAGTATTTCTTTTAAGCCAAAATTTTACACATGTAAAGTCATTGTTTCTTTAGTTACTGAGATGTATGTCAGAAATTTGGAGTTTCTTTGCATTTCACTTATATCCTGAGACTATGAAATAAAAAAAAAGAGATGAAAGGACATCTAAGTTGAGTGGAGGTTCGCATTTTGACACAGAGAGAGATGACCAAGGTAAGAAAACTGCATAGGGCGGCTATTCTCAATAGGACGAATGTGAAGGTCAGAGTACTGGCATCTGTCCCTGCTAAGTGTAACAATTTGGCAACCACCAGAGAATGAGGAGAGATTCAAACCTTGGCCTGTCAAATTAAACAAAAAAGAATCTTTGTGGCTTGGGAATGGAATTGCTGAGTGTTTGCCTAGCACACACAGGCCCTGGGTTCAAGCTCTAGAATTACACAGGCAAACATTAGCACATATACAAATATTGCGGATTATAGAAATGTAATTAAATATAGGCCTAGTTTGAAACGTGCACGTTATGTGTTCTACATGGCTGGCCATTTAAATGCACACAAAGCAGACATTCTTGAGAAGACAAGTTTCCTGTGCAAATTAGGATTTAGAAAAAGGGTTGGATATTTGAGGCATTGAAATAGAAGGAACATGAGTTCAAGAGTAGTGTGGGCTAAATAGTGAGTTCCAGAACAACAAGGGCTGCAAAGCAAGAGCCTCTTTGAAAACATAAAACAACAAAAAGTGATATGAAGTTATGTGGTATTTTTAATTAGATGATAATTTACAGTAATATTTTAAACCTAATTTATTAAGAAGTGGAAGCTGAGAAAGAAAAGGGGGTTAGATTACATAATTTTCATAATTATAAACGTTATTTTGATATAATTATAAACTCTTGCATACTATCTTAGAGACATAAACTGAGAAAGCCATCAGAATTATTAACAAATAGGTCAATTCCATTCAACTGGCTTTCTTGTGTTGTTTTTTATTTATTTATTTTTTTTTTGAGATGGGCATGGTCTTTTGTAGCCTAGGCTAGCTTTTAACTATCAGTGTGAAAGATGCTGTCTGGGAACTCCCTGTTCCGCCTGCTTCTACTTCCCAAGTGCTCAGATTAAAGGTAAGGGCCACCAAATCTTCATGCTAGTTAATTAGCTGCTATAGGTTTTCCTGATTTTTAATTGAATATGCGTTTTCTACAGGAGAAAAAAGTGCAGAGCTTTGTGGTTTGAGCTTCCCTGTTGGGAAAGAGAATTGCAAAACTGTATGTGTTTATACATCTTTATGTGATAGCGTATTTTTCACTTTGCCCACAAGCAATACCTTGGGACATGTAATTATATACGTGTGAGTGTGTGTGTGTGTGTATGTGTGTGTGTGTGTTTGTATGTGTAAAATAGTAAATAAATGACACACAAATTTTATATCTCATTTTTCATTTTTATTCAGAGCAAGTTTATTCTGAACTGTAAAATTAAAAGATAGAAATCACACATGAATGACATACATGAATAATGACATATGGATACATGTGTGTGGCTAGTATGCCTGAATCACTCAGTCCCTAGGACTGGAAACTATTTCTTCATCTCCAAATCTAGATTGTCTTTCACTATGATTGTCCCTTTGCCTTATGTGCCCAGTATGGTAATGATATTCCTTGCGGCTGTGGCCTTGGTATTTGACACTGCCATGTGTAGTCCTAATCTATATTGGGGCCAGGATTAGACAGGCTTTGAGGACAGTAGTTGCAGAGGTGATCTGAAATAGTATATGATCCAAAAACTATATTTGAATTACATTAGGTTTATATTTAAATATAACCACTAGCTTTACCACAGTAAAACCTGATTTCCACATTCAGTCATGAGACGCTTCCCACTTTACCAAGTCCCATAGCTGCTGTTTGGAAGGAATTTTACCTTCAAGTTCACTAGGCTTGAAATGTTAACCACATCCTCCATTACATATAAAGTATTGCCACGAATTGCCATTGAACTTAAAATTGTTTTCTCACCCGCTTTTCCTACCTCTAGAACAAGATTTTTTTCCTATATATTATCACACACACACACACACACACACACAAACAGTGCATATGAAACAAGAATTGTATGGTGGTCTTGAAGGCTAGTCCCAAGAAATTCCATTTCTTCATTCCTTGGTATCAGCCATAGTTTTATTGAACAGACTTTGTTCGAAAGTCTCTTCCTTGACCAGTAAACACTGCCTTCTAGTGGTGCCTTTTCTTGCTTCTGCCACACCCTTAAGAAAACTAGCCATTGAGGTAATCTTTCTTCTCCTGAATTCAGAAGCTAGAAACAGTTCTCAAATTCTGATTTTCAAGGTCAGAGTGAACTCAACTAGGACTTTGACTTGTTGAAGATAATTTGGATATTTATTAAGACATGACAAATGTAAAAAATATTTGCGAAACAGTTTCTGGTTCAGATAGATGTTGACTTGGTTAGTGTTTTTTTTTTTTTTAATTTCTCTTTTTGATAAAAGATTTGGGAATTAGGGCTTCTAATTTGTTGATCTTTCATTTAACCAAATGGGTTAGCACAGTATACTGAATCCCCTCCCTCAGTTCTCCAGCTTGACATAGCAATCAGAGAAACATCTTTCCTCTGCTTTTCCTATCTTGACGGATAGGACAGAATAGAGGACCAAGTTAATATGGAGACAGTTCTCATTTTCATCTTCTAATTGTACAGTTCAGAATAAACTTTCTCCAAATAAAAATGAAAAAAGGAGATATAAAAGCTGTGTGTTGTTAATTTACTAATCAACTCTGTTTTTCCTCCATTTTCTCTCAAGTTGATAATCATTTAGTTATGAAAGATAGTAGAATTGCAATAGGGAATAACAACTCCACACAAAATGAAGAAAACAGTCTTAAAATATATGACTAGTAAGTTTGTTTGCCTTTAAAACATGAAATCTGAAAAAAATCTGAGTATAAGGTATGTATGTTATTGAAAGAACAACATTAAAGAAATTTATGACTTTGTTTAAAAATTCAGAAACACAGACTATATAGAAAGTATGGTCATTCTATAATCTCTGGTATCTTTTACATCTAAACTACAAACTTGCCTATAAAAAGAGCAGTCTACCAATAGGAAATAGTTAATATATTTGATTGTTTTAAAAAGTAACCAGGGTCTCTGAGATGGCTCAATGGGTAAATGCACTTGCAGCCAAGTCTGATGACTGGAGTTTGATCCCCGGGACCCAAATGGTGGAAGAAGAGAACCTACTCCTGCAAGTTGACTTCTGACCTCCAAATGCACCCTATTATAAGCACGTGCCCACACACATATAATATAAACAAACAAGTAAATGTAATAAATTTAGAAAGTAACCAGAGGCTATTTCTCCAAAATTTCTAATGTCTTAAATAAACTCAATGATATCCTTCAAAGAAATATCCTAAAGTAACGTCTTTTAAAGCAGAATTTTAGTAATTCCTTTCTTGCTTATCCTTTCTCCATAAGTCTTTCAGTATAACAAAGTTTTGTGGGGTTTTCTGGTGTTAAGGACGCTTTGCTATTCAAACACTAAAAACTGTCATTTTGAATAGCTTTAAAAATGTTTCGGTAGGAGTATATGCCTTGATATACTTTCTAATAATCACAACTTTATTATGATATTAATTTTTTTGGTCTTTTTGAGACAGGGTCTCCGTGTAGCCCCAGCTGTCCTGGAACTTACTATGTAGACCAGGGTGGCCTTGAACTCACAGAGATCCGCCTGCCTCTGCCTCCTGAGTGCTGGGGCTAAAGGTGTGCGCCACCTCGCCCGGCCCATGAAGTGTTTTAGGAAAGTAGGCTACTGGGTTGCTGCTTTAACATTAGTTATGTCAATCCTGGGAAACATCTGGGGTAAAATATATTTTCCTTGTAGATATTTAGACCTTGAAATTACTGAACATAATGTCTTCAATTTGCATATGTGAAAACTGAATCCAAGAGAATAAATAACTTACTGAGACATATAGTTAATTAATATCTGACCTGGGGCTAACACGCAAGTCTCCTAAATCTATATCCAGTTGTATACTTGTTGACTAAGATTACCCAAAAGTTGCAATTGTTCTATAATAGCTTTCCTAGATTACACATGTCACACCAATTTCAGGAAGTTTATAACTTTCTTCATGTCCTTTACTTACACTTGATAGTTTCTGTTTATCTTTTGTTTTTCGTTTTTATCTTGGATTTTTCACAGTGAGAAAATTGTTTTTTTATACTTTATTATTTTTATTTTATGTGTATGCACGTATTGCTTGCATGTATGTGCGTGCACCCTTGTCGTGCAAAGCCCGTGGAGAACAGAAGAGGCTGTCGGATCCCCTGGAACTGGACTTACAGGCAGTTGTTAGCTGCCATGTGGGTGCTGAGATACGAACCCAGGTCTTTTGCAAGAACAGTCAGTGTTCTTATCCGTTGAGCCATCTACCAGCCCTGAAAAAATTGTTTATAACCAGTTTAGGCATTTCTGTTTCTATTCATATCTGAATTTCCACGAGTGTGCCAATGTTTCTACCATTCCATGTATAAGCTGACATGTACTTACGGTTTATATGAGTTTTACTAAAGCTGCTGGCCTTGACTCAAACATTGATAAAATTCAAGAAACCATGTTTTTGGTGAACAGGAAGATAATGCTCATATTTCAAGGTAAGGAAACAATACTTGAGAATGAATGTGGAAAATTTGACTGTATCCATTAACGTATTTTCTTTGTTATAAAGTCATATTTGTGCAATAAAATGACGCTCAGTGGTAGAAATGTAAATGTAGGAAGGAAAACCAGCCGTGTATGCTTTTTATAGATAATAATGCTGTGATCTCTTGCTATTCATATGTAGAGAAAATATCTCTTAAGTATTTCTGTGATAAAAGCAAGTCAGTTAGACTTTGGACCTAATATGTAGTCCTCATTGGTGTATGTTAAACTATCTACCTATCTAACACTCAAGTCCATGAAATTATTTATATTTTAGTTATTTCTATTTCTATTTTAATTATTTCTGTAGTTACATTTTGAATGTGCCTCAGCATTGCATATGTATGTATTTTATAGTATGATTATACATTGCTTAATGTCCATGCTATTATTTGCCATTTATAAATGACTATTACTCAATCTAAGGATATTTTTCCATACCTCTTGTTTTGGAAAATGATGGGTTCTTTGCCAAAGACCTTGATCCCTTTGGGTTATTTTCATTTTCTCAATTCTAAAAGAACAAAGCACAATGGAATTTTCACATGAAGACTAATAGTTTTGTTCTAATTTCTACAGGATCCAACTGGAATATTCTCACTAGATAAAACCATTGGCCTTGGTACTTATGGAAGAATCTATTTGGTAAGTAGAATTGGGTTGTTTATTCACTCATAATTTCTTAATAACAACAATATTTGTGAAACCCCCACACAGCAAATGAAATAACACTAAAGCGTGGTACTTCAAATTGAGAGATGAATCAAATTAAAATAGCTCATTGGTATTTTGAAAAATACTGTTTATTAATGCAAAATGAATGAACTGGAAAATCTGTGGTAAACCAATAACTAGAATATAAGATGTTGAATTACTGGAAAAAAAAAGCTTCAATTGAAAAGAGAAAAAAATCAAATAATAGTTAACTCAAATAAAAATATCACTTATTTTACCATATATATCCATAACTCTCAGTTGTCCATATTTAACTTTAAATTGAATGTCACATTACATAATGGGACATTTCATAATTTTCTATATAAGTTAACACATGAGTCTAGACATGTGCATGATAAAATTTGCTCAAGAATCAATAATTCTAGACTTATTTAAAATGCCATTATATATTAGGCACTATGGATGTCCCAGGCTCTGTGGTATCTCTGGGCATAAAGTGACAATGAAACAATTAAGGCTCCTACTCTTCCAGGGCTTATAGGATAGAAACATGACATTAAGTGAACACAGGTGTGGAGGCTACTTCGAAGGGTCCACATACAGTATGTCAGTAAGCACACAAGAGCATAATTTCAATTGTTGACCTACTCCCTGGAAAGTGAAATCTGGTACTAGGAGAATAAACCTGAGGTATTATTGTGGAAGGTATTAATGCATTGTAGGTAGAGGTGGGGCACTCTTACCGGGTCAGAAGTACTGAAATGTTTCCCTAGCCTCATCACCTTACTCAGTTATGCTTCTCCTACACTAAAATATGGTGATAGTTTAACATTTTCCCAGTCTTATGATATATAAAATATGAGATTCCATATAAATGAAATGTTCTTTTTCCAAGGAATGCTTCTCTACATCACAATTACTGTCCCTAGGCTAAACCTTACTGTCCATTGATCACATGTCATATTTCGGTGAGTTGTGTAGAGGTGTCCTGGTGTAGGTTTAGAGGAAGCAATGTTTTTCTAACTCGGACAAGAGAGCCCTCTGCCTACCAGCACTTGCACATCTAAAGGGACATCTGCTCAGAAGGTGTTTCTTCTCTAATCATCTCCCAGCATTAGATTGAGAGCAAAGTTTTCAAACTTTGCACCAAAGTACTGGCAACAGAGAGACTGAGTAGTAGAAACAGCGCATGGCCAGGCCTTCTGAAGAGAAGGAAGCTTAGTGAGTTCAGGGAACAGAGAGTGTATCTATAAACAGTTTTGATCTTATTAATCAACAGAATTATTTGGCTATAGACCATGACAAATAGCACAGACTCGATTATATTGTTTATGTTATCCAAGTTTCATTTCATACTTGGGTAACATTCATGTAATCTCAGTTTTACCTTCTTATACATTGATTGTACACCTTATGCACAGGCAGTGAAATCCCTCTCTATGACAGACACATTTATAACATGTATGCTCTCTATATATATTTTAATTCCTGGGGTGTGTATATATAAGTGTATATGGATGTATATAACTCTTCTGACTGAGAAGAATAGAGCCTTCTCCATCATCAAATGTTGGAAAGAAGGTAAGAATTAAATAAATATTCATCAGAACTGTCATATCCTAACCAGAAGAACAATCAAAAGGATAAAATGGTAAGTTGAACAGGAGAATTTAGTTTTTTAAAACTCTGGGTTTATTTTTATCTTGTATATACTTAATGAAATTCATTTTATGGGCTTAAATATTTATATTCACATAACTATGACCCCAGAGAATATATTTTTTTTAAATTAATGACAGTCAAGGAATGCTCTTCCACTTAATTGTGTGGTATCCCAGATGGTGTGCAGTAGGTTATGATCATCATGAATTTTCCTTTTATATATGATAAAAACCTCCAACAGTACTATACTTTTCCTTATATTGAATAGACTTACTGTTTCCCGCTTTCACTATTAGCTTTATTTGGATAGTCAACTCCCTTATAACAATTAAAAATAAATGCCTTTTGTATTAATGTTCAATTTAGCCATTTATGGAATTTTCATTTCATTAAGCAGATGCAATTTTATATCTGCTATGAAGAGCTTAATTGTGAAGAATTTCATTCAATGTTTCTTATAATCTGGAGCTTCTAGTAATGAAATAATTTTTGTGAAAAGTTAATTCTTCTCCTTTATTTCTAAAAGGTATTTGCCTATATAGGATCTAGGCTGACTCTTTTTTGTCAGAAAAATAAAGATGTCACTCCACTTCACCCAGCTTACATAAGTTCTGAAAGGTGCTCTAATATTTAATTCATATTTTACTGTTTGATTTTAAGGTTTTTATCTTTTTTTGGTTTTTAGAAATTCAAATATTAAATGCATATATTTTAAATATTTTATTGTTTTGAGTATTTATTAGAAATGTGAACTAGAGACCTTTGGGCTTCTCTGAGCTTCTTGGGAATGTGGTTTGACATATTTAATTGCTTAATGTTAATTTTTGGCCTGCATCTCTTCAGATATTTCCTTTGCCCCTTTCTATTTCTTTTTTCATAAATCCAATTTCACATATGTTAGACAATCTCATATCATGACACAAGCATTGGATGCTCTCTCTTAGAGAGAGAGAGAGAGAGAGAGAGAGAGAGAGAGAGAGAGAGAATGTGTGTGTGTCTTTTCATTGTAGTTTAGGTCACTTTTTTAAAAAAGTATTTTATTTATTATTTTATGTGTATGAGTGTACTGCATGCATGTAAGTCCACCCACATCATGCAGTGCCAGCAGAGGTCAAAAGAGGGTGTCAGATCCCCTGGAGCTGGAGTTACGGGCAGTTGTTAGCTGCAATGTGGGTGCTGGGAATCCAACCCAGGTCCTCTGTAAGAGTAGCCAATGCTCTTAACCCCTGAGCTATCTCTTCATCCCCAATTTGGGTCACGTTTTTGCCCATTCATTTTTACCTACTCCTTTCTCAGCTTTTTCAAATCTTCTGATGAGATTAGTAAAGACATTCCTCAGCCCAGTTACTGTTTCATTCCTAGCCTTTCCATTTGACTTTTTTGGAGGGGTCTTTTTATGAGACAAGGTCTCCCTATAGCTCCAACTGGCCTGGAATTTAGTATATAGACCAGGCTGGCCTTGAAATCACAGAGATCCACCTGACTCTGCCTCCTGAGTGCTGGGATTAAAGACGCATGCCACTACACCTGGCTCCCTTTGACTTTTTAATGGTTAACACCTTGGCTGAAATATCCCATTTGTCCATGCATGGTTTCAACATTTTTCATTAAAGCCTTTCGCATATTGATCATAGTTTTATTCAATACTATGTGTGATAGTTTCAATATTGAAGTCCTTTCTGAATCTTTATGTTGATTTCATTGCCTCTTGAGGTTGGGCTGCTTTGTTATTTTTCATGAATTTCAATACTTCTACTTGAATGCTAGACATAATAAATAAAAAAATACAGATTGAAGTAAATGATATTGTACCTTAAAATGCACACAACAGTTATTATTGGAAAATGAGTTAATCTAAAAGGAGATACACCACACTTAGGTTATGTTATGGCAATGGTTACCCTGAGTTTTCTACCTGCTTGAGGTTCTTGTGTTACCTGGTGCTTAGTTGCAGTAGGGCTTAATTTTCTGGAGGGCTTTTATTAATATGCATACTTTTTCATCAACTTCAGACCTTCTTAGTTTGGGTATGATTTAGAGAGGTCCTCTCCCACACTGCTGCTCTTCCAATGATGGTATACACTATTGCTTCTTATTTAGTGCTTGATATACTGGTGTTGCAGAGCAGGAAGGAGTTCTCTCCTTTGTCACCCTGACTCTCAGGAGGCCTTTTGCCTCTGGCTCATGAGAATGGGAATTTCTTAGTTATTCTGTCCCTCTCCTAAGGGGTAAGACACACACACACACACACACACATAATTTTTATTTTATGTATATGAGTGTATCGCCTGCATGTGTGTAAGTATGCTCATGCCATGCAATGCCCAGGGAGGTCAGAAGAGGACATTGGATTCCCCTGGAACTGGAGTTATGGAAGATTGTTAGTCTCCATGCGGGTGCTTGGAATCATATCTGGGTCCTCTGAAAGAGCAACCAGTGCTCTTAACTGCTGAGCCATCTCTCCAATCTCAGAGAGTGAGCACATTTCTAATCGTCTGAGTCCAAAACTAATTTTTGGCCTTTCCCCAGAAATAAAGGACTTTAGTTTTATCTTTCCCTGGTTGCTGTGGATCTCCATCTGTACCCTGGAGTGAATAGGGTCAGCGGCCTTTGCTCCAAGCAAGATGTGTATTCCTTAGACATGAAAGAATTGGACCTAGCTTCCTGTGTTTCCCACTGTGGTGACTTCCCTTCAAAATATGGGCCATACATTCATGCAGAAAAGAACTTGTGTGTATCTGTAATTTTCTCTTGTGTCTGTGTTTCCAAAGGATTCTGTCCTCACAAGCAAACTCACACTTGGCTTTTTAGTAATATTGAAAAGTTCCATGATTTCTTTTTATCTGAAATATGTGTGTCTATTGTCCCTGCAGCCAAAGGTGGCAGTGTGCACATGTGCTCTCTCCTGGCAGGTGCTTGTGTTTCTTCAGACTTATGGCTCCTTGGTTGATTTGAGACCTCTCTCTTGATTCAAAAGCTGTGACTTTTGTAGATTATTTTATTTCTGTTGCAGTGATGGTAGGATTGTCACTCTCTGCGGTTTCACATCCTCACCAGAAGTGTGAAGATCATGTAAATTCCTTTTAACTGAATCTTCATTAGGTCCTACATGTATTTATAATTTATAAAAATTTGATGTGAAACTCTTCAGATTCAGAGACAAGAAATATTCTCCGCTGTTAGATTTGCAGAGCAGAAACCTCTTAAGGAATATAGATGATAACAACTTTACTTGTAACAGAAATATTTCTCTCTGCCACTATCTTTACACACTTTTACTTCACCTCAAATTAATTTCCTTCTGTGAGAAAAGTTCATTGATACCACCCTCATGGAAAAGAGTCTGTAGTAACACTTTTAAAATGATTAACCACTTTCCATCAACAGTTACACTTCTAAAAGTTGATGATAAGACAGCCTAACTATAAAAGAATACACATATGCACCACAACAGAAAGGTATATTGTGGTGATGAGAAAGGGGCTGGTTTGGAACCAGGCCAACCTAATTCAGTGCTTACTTTGCCATTAATCAGCTATGACTTTGACTTAATCATTTAACCTCTAAGTATATATTCCCTTATTTATGGGATAGTAATACTTACTTTTACCTTATAAACTTTGATAAAATGTAGAAACAATTCCTATAGAATGATTGATAAATGGTAGCTATCTATTAAGATTGTTATTACTGTCGTTATTGCTGTTATATTCAGAAATAAAAATTCAGTAATGTAAATAGTAAAAACTTCATAGAAATGAGTTACATTATACTCTGTATATCATTGGTTTGTAAGGCAGTATTTAAATAGCAGAAGTATATTTAATGCACTAATTAAAATATTCATTATTATACATATATCTTAATTATACTTATGTTTACGTGTGTAGATAAAAAGGATGAATTGATTCTAATAATAAAATGTGGGATTCTTTTCCCTAGTCTATATTTCTACTAGCTTGTATTTTAATCTATAATGTTACATGATTTAAACAAAGAACATGTCTATGTTATACTCAGATATGTATATATGTTATATATTAGACAGCCCCAAACATTATATAAATAACCTATATAACAAAATGAAAGCATGATATCATTCGAAATTAATGTCAGTGTGACTCACTGAGCCCTTTACTTTTTCAGTGCTACCAACCGCATCCCTTGCTGGAGTTTGTTTTGGTTAAAGTCTCTCCAGTGTCTTCCAGCTTGTTTCCAAGGCCTCCGTTTTCTGGCAGGTTTCTGGCTGCCTGCTGAGGTCTTTGTGAACTGAAATGAAGACAGAGTCTTCATCTACCTTTTAACCCTTTTTCATTCCTTCTCTGACTAGACACCTTTCCTCCCACCCGATCCCACCTCTTGCCAATGCTAACTTCACTTGAAACTGTACGTTTTCTTTTCCTTCTTCATTTTAGGATAGAGAAGTACTGCTCTTCCTTTTATTCCAGTAGGGTTTCTTTGCCTTTACCTAATTCATAATGTCTAACTCATAACTTATGGTTAGTAATTTGAATTGAAAGAATATTTCACATTTGTCCATAGGATGACATCACTGCAAAGAGAAAATACGTTTCAGGCCAGCAAGATGGTTCAGTAGTTAAAGGTGCTTGCAGTGTAAGCCTGATGCCCTGAGTTCAATCCTCACTGAGGCAGAAGGACATAACTGACTACACACAGTTGTCCTCTGACCTCCACATGCACACTGTGGTACATGCATGACCTCCCACACACTCATACATCCACACAAATATCCGCATAGTATAATAATATATCAAATAATTTAAAAAACAAAGTAGATTATGACTTATCTTCAACAATGCACCCATATTTCTCAAGGAGCAATGTATGCAAAGAGACCACAGTTATTTTGTGAAACATTAAGAAAGACACCAAGACCCTTAAACATATCTTTTCACTTTTCTAAGTCCATTTCTTCAACAATAGCATAAATGTACTAGACTAAATAATCTCCAAAGTTTCTGCTGGCTTTCATGTAAAACACTTGACATAGTACTTGACCATGTGTACAATGTAAGATAGTCTTACTATCATTAATATACTGGCAATGATCCTGTAGTCCATTCACCTTCTTGCACAATAGAAGTTATGAGCTATTAGTTGGAGTAGTTCCACATTTTGTTTCAGCAAATAATTTTCAGAATATTTTATGATTCTTCTTCGATCTTACCACTTGATAAATTTGATATTTAGCTGAGTAATCACCATGATGTTCAAAGCAAATGTAAAGTTAGGCAGCAGATATTGAGAAAGCAGTGATCCTCTACTGTGTAACCCAGCTCGGTTAAACATTAGGGTAGTAGAGTGAAGCAAAGAATTGGACTTTTAAAATAAATAAAATAGTCATGGCTTTCATGAGACCTCAGCTGAGTTATTAACGTGTGTCTCCTGCTCCTGCATTGCCATTTGCAGGTACTGAAGACTGAAAAGATATTAAATGATTCAAGGCAACCATTCCAAGCAAAGAAAAGTCATCTGAAATATAGTGAAAATGTCTATAGTTCATTCTGAAGCCTAATGTGTAATGCATAGGTGAAACGGATTTAAGTGTTGGTAGAGACAGCCCCAAATTCTATACACAGCCCCAAATTCTATACACAGCCCCAAATTCTATACTGTTCTATGTGTAGTGAATCTTACCTTGGATATTGCTCTTAGGGGCATGTTAGCAGAGTAAGTAATCTGCCCCTTTGTATAAGCAGGTTACTTGAGGTAAATAAAAGTGTGGCATTATAGTCAGGAGCAAATTCCTGAACTTGTTTGTACTCTGGAAGTGCACCAATGATTGTGAACATCTTCTTTCAAAACACTGTCCAATGTATCACTCTTAAATTTGATTTTTATTTCCACTGATGGGCACATTGCTTCTATTTGCAAACATAACAGACAGGTAAGATTTGGGTTAATTAGTTACATTTTGTGCATTTGAAGGTGGAACAAGGACTAGGAATGGAAAGGAAGGGAAGAAATGTCTTCTACGTTTACGGCATACAATTTATGATATTTAAAATTCACTTCCAGAAATATGGTGCTGACATTTGAGTTTGCCTAACCACCAAGCCTATTGGATGGGAGATTGAATATTTTTCCTTTTAGGCTGAAATTATACTGTTTATTTGCCTACCAAATGTCTAGCACTGTGAATGCTTTCTTTTTAGGTAGGAAAGTTTCCTCACGTCCTTGCCATTTTGCAAATATAGCTCAATTAAGTCAGCCAACAAATATTACTTGAGTGCCCACAGAGCACATAACACTGGGTATTTCATTATGCATTGCAAGACTGAAGCTTAATTGAAGCCGTAGACACACCAAGTTTGTGTGTCTTCACAATGCAATATTTCAAGTCTTCACTTGGTTCCATCTTTTCCCTGTGACATTGGTTCTTTGTGATAATGTGCCTCAGCAGTTAAGATTTTTCTTTCTCATGTAACATCAGGCTGCTCTAGCATAGGAAATGTTAAATTTATCTATGAAACTAAAGCAATGCTTTGACCGTTTAAAACTTCCCATGTAGAAATTTGCACAATATTTATTGAATACATATACTATGTTCCAAGTACTGTCTTAGGTAGAAGGTAATAGGATAATCAGAAACGTTTGGGGGAGATAATTTTTATTGATTTATTTTTATTATAGATAAGGAAAGATGCGTTCTTCTTATAACTGAGACCTCCAATTTGAGGAAGGAGTAATGGATTAATAGGAAGAAACAGAAGGCTTGAATCAGACTGGGCAAAAGAAAGGAGAAAATATAAATGTTAATTATTTCTAACCAAATATAAAAAGTGTAAAGAAGCTTCTAATCAGTGAAATTTCAAGAATAATTTTCCTCAATAAGAGAACAGAGATTAAATATTTACAGTGAGGTAAAACCAGTATAGGCTAAATAAATTAATATTCAGGGTACTAAGTTAGTGGAAAGTACGAGTCTTAAAGGCTTTGGGGGAAAAAAGGAATGCTTTTATCTTGGCAATGACATCTCTCCAACTGTGGGAAATGATGGAGGCCTCTAAATTGTAGGATTGCTTTTCTTCTGTCATGTCAAAACTTACTTTTTATCTCAATAAATCTTGAGGAAGGAAGAAACAGTTTGTATCACAGTAAGAGAAGAGCAAGTCATATGTGGATTCTGGCCCCTAGACAGTCATAACTGAGGTTTTTATGATGACTGTAATCTGTTTAACAAATTCAGAGATATAGATGTGGAGCAATGCGTATTATATAATGGATGCATTGTGATAACACAAACATCATCTTCTTGGTACTGAAGATACTTAGTTCAGCTGTTTTTTAACAAATTATCTCAGGGGCACAAAAAAGTACCAGATGTTTAGAGACATTTCTAAACAAAAGCCAAGAATACTAAGTTCTTTATATTGTTGTGACTTTGTTCACTTAGGTAAAATTAGCCAATTATAACAATATCTAAAAATATAGAACAAATATGCACATAAGTAAATAATAAACTTAAAAATAGGTATACAAAGGAAACTGTGTTGTCTGGACACCACAGAGTAGTTGCACATATGAACACACGTTGCTTGTGGCAGCATGCATAAGACCTGTGCATACTTAATCCAGACAAAAACCCAGGATAGATGGGGGAGTTGGTCAAGAAGACCCAGCCCTAGCTGAGGATTTGCTGGCAACTGATAGATGCTGGGTGGGACAGGGGCAGTCAGTTTTACTTATTTATGTGTCACATACTATGTTGACCAGACTCCAAGGAATAGATCCCCACCCAAGAACATTTAGGGAACACAAATTAGACTCGATAGGCCTTTTAAAGACAGATAATAATAGAGGACGTGAAGGGGGGCAGTAAAGTGGGGGTGGAGGGGAGATGGGATCTGAATATGATCAAAATTCATTGAACAAAATTCTCAAATCAATAAAAATATTTTTTAAAATAGGTATAAAAGTTCTCTCAGTTGATGCTTAACTCACCAGGTTTTTTTTTTTCTTGTTTTGTTTCCATGTTTTGCTTGCTGTACTGGGAATTGGATCTACAGTTTCATGCATGCTAGGCATGTACTCTGCCCATGAGCTACATTCTCAGTCCAAAGCTGTTTTCAGTATAGCCAGCTCAGATAATTTATATGATGAGGCTTTTATAAACAAATGGTGATGGTGGAGGAAATATTTAGTAACACACACATATGTTTTATAAATGTATATAAAACATATATACATGCTCATGTTCTTAGAGAAAATTGAGTGGAAGTGGTTTCAGTACTAAGAGTTTTGGCTTTGTTTTATCCCTTAGTAGTTGACACTAAGTAGCAGTTACATAGATGGTCACCACATATCATTAAATAGACACTTTGTAAAACAGTTCTTAGGCTACTGCAACAAGACTTTCGATACAAAAATGTATCCTAACTTATTAGGACTTTTCAACATTCTATCATATTTGTATATATGTGTATAAGGTAGATTTTGTGGGTGGTGCCAAAATTGTGTTTAGAAATCAATGTGCCACTGTGGCTATCTGAAGTCTGTTGTCAAAAGAAAAGTGGAAGCTCTTAGAATTTTTTTTTGCTCAGCAACTCTAATGTCAGGAACCTACAAAGAATCATGTGAGCAAAATCAAATGAAAATATTGAATAGCAGAAACTGTAAACAGTTCTTAATGCTGCAGTCATATTTTCCCCTGCTGATCTTCACCTAGGCCATAATAAATTACACATTTACCAGAGCATGGAAAAAGAAGGGAAATAGGAGATCTGAATTGTGTGCCATTTAAATTGGAGAAATAACAATATGATGGCTTATGTGTAATCTTTTCAGAAAAATCAGAAAGCTTTTTTTAGTTTGTCCTTTTAACGTAGAGTCCCTTTATGACTAGGGAAAGAAGGTTGGATTGTTCGGAGTACCCTAAGGGAAAAGAAGATTGATTATATTCTAAGCACTGCCAGTAACATTTGGTATAAATCATTAACTCTGAAGAGCAAAACACAACACAACACAAAACAAAATAAAACACCACCATGATCAAAAAAAGAACAAGTCTAAGAGTTCTCAGAGAACAGATTTTCTTGACTCTGAGGAAAATAAGTTGTGATTTAAATAATAGCCCCTTTTAGAGACAATGACTTTAAGGTATTAATTGTAGATAACATTTGCTGAGCGCTTACAATGTCCCTAGTCCTTAATTGCCATTATTACATTTACATTTATATCTCATAACAGCATTAGGATGCAAGAACTATAGCTATCCTCATCCTCTGACACATGTGGAAACAAAAGACTCAAGAGATTGAGTTACCAAAGAGATTGACAAAAGTAGTAAATTGTAAATTTCAGAGTCAACTCCAAATTCTGCTAGTCCCTAGGTATGTGCTCTTAGCTCTACTGTATTATATTCACCCTAGCATGTACATACCAAAAATAAAAGCATTCAACTGCATCTCTGGAGAAACAGATAACTGCCCTAAGTACAAGCATGCCAAACTTTACAGGAAACTAAGCTATGGACAGTGATGAAGATCATTAGTGATGTGGCCCTCAAACATACTTTGTTCCTTCTTGATGGACACTAAGTGTATTCTTTTTCTGGAACTTAATAGAATTTTAGAAGTGGATAGGCACAAACGTAAAGTCTTTACAGGACACTGCATTCCTACTCAGACTCCTGGAAGTCATGGAGCGGTGGAGAAGCACTTGCTATTATTACTTCCTCTTTGCTAAAGTTATAGTCCTATCTCCAAGACCAGGGACATTTTCCCTCCATTGGTATTCCTAAGGGGAGCCTCAGGGAAGAGCAAGATGCTGAAGAATCATTTAAATGTTAGTGCACCACCCCCTTATGGGTGATTGGTTTCTGATTGGTGGGAAAGTTCAAGAATTAATACTTTTTAAATGTATGTATTCTGTACTAGATCCTTTTCTAGCGACATGCATAAATATTAGACTAGAGGAAGCTTAGCGGCCTTTGTTCTCTGCTTAAGACCAGAACATGTCCCAGAAAATGGACAGGAATAAATTATATGTAGGGGTTAAGTGCTCTAGCTTGGAAAGTTAGAGAGTGACAGAGGTTGAGAGTTGAGCAGGTGGATATAGAAACTGTTGGGCATTGCAGATGTGGAGAAGAACACCAGGTGTGCTGTTTAAAATTCTCCTTAATACTGTTCCCATCAGATGAGGATGCAGGTTTCAACAGAACGTACGGCTTGAGGCTTCCCTGGTGGTTAACCTCTACAAGAGTTTTGTAATCAGCCAAATTCTTCCTACCTTGCCACAAAATAGTGTTGCAATGACAGTAGAAATCCAGCTAGAAGGTTTGGAGTGGATGCATAAAGGTTAGTCTTTAAAACTACTATGCAAATCCTATCAAGGGCAGGGATCCAGGTGTATCTTTTTATGTTGACTATTCTCCAGGGTGCCCAGTAAAGTGAATTGCACATCTGGGGGCAAGGACATCAGGGATAAATGACAAAGAAATGTTTCCTAGTATGTATTCTGTTGCCCACATTCATGTTTCCCTTTTATTATAAGCATTATCATCCTACAAAGATTTTACATTAAAATTAGGTACATCCAGTAAATATATTTCAATCAATTTTGTGACTGCTTTGGAGCTAGCACAGTACCTCATAAACATGGTGCTTAGCATATTGTCTATTGAAATGAAAAAGATATGTCCAATAGTGACCTCCTTTCAAATGACCTTCATTAGGGATGCTCTGTTGATGTACCTTGATGGGAAGGAGTAATGACACCCTGGTAAACCACTACCGGATACAGGTTAGCCTTTCAAAATTGTACCGCCTAAGTAACTTTTCTATCCTGACTATTTTATTTAAAAAAGTTTTCTCTGTGTAGAGATAAATATTTCCAAAGGATGGATATATTAGCCTTCCTTTTTATTACTCTCTCCTGAATGAGTCACTTAAAAATCTTGAAAGGGTATATTTTTACCTCAGCATACTGTAGTTTGCTGTAGTGTTGTTGGCATAGCCAAATAAGATGGTTTGAAGAGGGCCTCATACCTTCAGGAAGATGTCTAGAACATGTACAAATATTTCCTAACTTGGAAAATTGGCAGCCATTCGAAAGAAAAACATAAATAAGAGCATACAAATGCCCTTGCTTCTCTTAACCTTCTGTCCACCCTTGCCAGTTTCTTAACTATCTGCAATTTTGTTATACTTCAAAAGAAATTAAATGGTCAAATATATTAAAATCTTAAAGATTGAGTGATGTGGATTTTGTAGGCTTTATTCTTGTGTTCTCTTTCTCTTGCTCTCTCTCTCCTCTCCTCTCTCTCTCTCTCTCTCTCTCTCTCAGAATATGGTAATAATTCCCTTGGTTTGATGGATAGTTTTCCATTCCTATATCCTGGGAAGTTGCTGTTACTCTAGTAGTCTAGGACAGTGTATGTATGCGTTTGTGCATGCATGATTTATGACCTTTACATATTTGTAAAACATATGTAACTGGTAAGAGTTAGATATATCCACTCCTCAGTGGCACTCAGGGCAAAAATAATCATCATGAAAGGAAAAGGTGCAAGCTAGTTGAAGTGTAAAATAGAGTAGCGATACTGGTAGCCTGTGGTCTTTATTTACTCCAGTCAGTGCAGTGTGAAAATTGGTTTGACTGCTTTCTTCAACATCACTGTTACACCACCCCTAAATATACACAGACAAAATTAAATGTCTGGCTATTTGATGGAAAGGACTGAAAATGTTTGTTGGCATCTGATACATATAGGCTTAATAAGATGGAAAATAAATGTTTTACATTGCATCCAAAATGCAATTAGGGACTTCCAGGGCAGATCTCAATGCCTAGACTCAAGTGAAGTAGGTTAGAGAATAACTCACTGTCAGATTTCCTCCCTGAGGCCCTTCAGATGAGGGACTTTTTTATGAGGCCAGAAGTTTCCAGATAAACCTCCCGCAATTCCATCTGCCAGTGGCAAAACTGATAGGTAAGTTGACTTGGGAGAGAGTTTATAGAAATCCAGTTGAATACAGTTAATTTATACAAGATAACTTGGTTATAGAAAAAGTAACAAAATAACAATTTTCATAATTCTACTGAAACTGTTTTAAAGCCTTCTATACTCTCTAGAAAGTAGGAGAATTTGTTTTTTGAAAGGCAAGGACTTGCTTTTCTAAACTAGCTTATTTTATATAGTTATGTGCTCTCAACTCTGTAAATACTAATATAGTTTGGGTTCTGTTGGTATTTTGAATTATCTTACCAGTTACTTTTTATAAAACATACACACTTGGTAGAAAATTACAACTCAGATACATGAGTTACAATAATAGGGATTTAGTGCCTGGGGATGTGTCTCTGAGTCTATGCAGTTTGCTTTCTATTTACACTAAAATATGCAGAATGAGAGGTGGACCAAATAATTTAATTTAACCCTAATTGAATCTTTTATTGAAAAACAACCATAAGAGCAAGGACTAGATAATTCACATTACTTCTTTAATGTCCTCTGCAGAAGCACTATGCTGAATCAAATTTCTGAGTTAATTCTATATTTTCTCTTTTTCTTCATTTAAATATTATATTGATAATCAGATAAGGGATGAAAAATATAGTAAGTGGCATAAAATGGGAGAAATAGAAGGATATAAGAGCATTTAAACCACAAGAGTCAAATTTGGCAAAATAAAATGCAGAATGTTCAGTTAATTTTGAATTTTAATGAAGGGAGAATACTTTTTAACACAAGTATGCCCCAAAGTTGGATACTTATATTATAAACACAGTTGTTTATTTGAAACTAGAATTTAGCTGGGTAAATTCTATATTTTGTTTGCCGGCTTTATACAGAAACAGCTTCCTGCAGTCACCAATTTATTGTCTTTTAGCCCTATCTTAAGAAATAAGAGGGGCACTGTCTACTCCCACCTGCTATGGCATGAGAGAGAGAGTGCTGAATCAGCTTAACTAAGACTGTTGCCACAGGGTCGGGAGGGTTAGTCTTCTGGTCCTAAAACAGCTGCTACGCCTCCTTGTTTCTAGCAAATGTTGTCTTATTCTTTCAGAGCTCCATAGCAAAGCTGCTTTGCTGGCAGCTGCAGGGGTCACTAAGTCCAGGTGAGTAATTCTTTCCTGACTGAAGGATTGAGTCCAGGAAAGAAGAATTTTTGCCTTGGCATGCTAAGAACATTTGCCTCGTCAGTTCCCTAGGCTGTTACTCTGTGTTGTTTTCTTACTATGTAAGTAGAAGCACTCTGGACTGGTCAATGCATTTATCATTGTCCAACTTATTGTACCCTAATGTGATTCCAAACACCTAGCGCAATTATAATAAATAGCCATCAATGATGCCATTTTTTTTTCTAAAATATCATGTTCTACAACACAGATCAGTCAGATTTGTCACAGAAAGATGATATGCATTGTTTGGAAGCAAATCAAAACAGTCCATTTCATTGAGTTGTGACTAAATCCTTCATTTTGCCTGTTACTGGGAAGTTTAACTTAAGGAATCATACATAAGATGTCAGCTTGCATATGGTGTGGAATTGATGTAGACAACTTGCAGCCCTGCTTAAATACAGCCATTACAGGAGTCCATTCAAAATTCTATCAGCATGGCCCAGAGATTACACTATTTTCTCCATTCTTCTAAATAGTGTTCCTTCATATACAGCTGACAGTCTTCAAATTTGTTAGATATTTTTCTGTTGTGATAAGATACCATGACAAAGAAATCTTAGAAAAGAAAGAGTTTATTTGAGCTTATGAATCCAGGGGTAAGGGTTCATAATGTCAGGCAAGGCATGGTGAAAGGAGGTGGCTAGAGCAGAAAGTCAAGCAGGGACATCTTCAGGCAGGTACAAGAAGCAGAGAGAGAGACTGGAAAACTGGTGGCAAGGCTTTTGAAATCTCGAACCTACACCCCAGTAATGCATGTTTTCTCCAGAACATGGCCACACCTCCTTAAACTCTCTGAGGACAACTGCCACCAACTGAGGACAAAATATCCAAACATTTGAGTCCTGTAGGGGGCATTTTAATTCAAACAACCACATTCCACTCCCTAGCCCCCATAGGCTCCTGACAGTACAAAATGCAAAATACATCTAGTCCACCTTCAAAAGTCACCATAACCTATACCAGTCTCAATACTATTCAAAAGTCCATAGTCCAAAGTCGATTCTGAGACTCAAGACAAGCTCTTAGTTGTAAGAGCTGTAAAATCAAAAAGATGAACTAAATACTTCCAACATAGAATAGAGCCAATTACACAGTCCTATTCTAAAAGGGAGGAATGGGGAATACCGAGGAAATATTGGACCAAAACAAGACCGAAAACCAGCAGGACAAACAACAAATCCAGTAGCTCCATGTACAACTACTGGAAATTTGCTTCCAAAAGACTTAGATGGCTTAGCCCCTCCAGCTTTGCTGTGTGCAACATACATCTCTCTCTTGGGCTGGTACCACTCCCAGTATGCAGCTCTCCTTGGCAGATATCTTATGGCTCTAGAATCGCCAGCATCTTGGGGTTTCCGCTGCCAACCAAGCTTCACTTTCACACCTTCATACCCCTTGGCCTGTCTGGGCATTCTTTATGCAGGGATGCCCCTCCTGTGTGCGGCCTGGCCTCGATGGCTCTCTGAAACCATGGAGGAAGAACTGTTGACCCCTTCACTCTTGCATCTTTCATGCCTCTGAAACCAGCTAGTAAACTACACTGTCAGCTTCGGCTGCCAGCCTGGGATGAACCCTGGCCTAGTTCATCCACCATTGCGGCTTTTCTATGTTGTGGTTTTCTAGGAGTAGAAAACTCCTCTGGCATTTTCTTTCACAAGTTAGAGGTTTAGGTGAGTGTGGTCCTGCCTTGAGGGTACCCATTCTACTATCCCAGTTCAAATCTAGAAGCCTCTCCTTAAAGACTTTAATCTCCTTATCAAAGAGAACCTCTCTTTCAGCACAAGCCTTGAATCCAAAATTATTAAGCTTCCTGGTGCTTTTTTTCTCTCCAAGCTGTACATTTTGCATTTCTTTCTGCCCAACTTGCTCTTTTTCACTGTAGATATGCATAGTAAGTACCATTAATTGGCTGGCTTGTAAGTTTCTCCACCAAAGAAATTAGTCTGTTACTTTTCAACTTAGCTTCAGGAAAGCTCTTGGCCTATGGGCAAACTCCAGCCAGACTCCCTGCCAAAATATCCTAGTTACTGCTTAAGTCTATTTCCCTCTGGAATTATACTGTTCTCAGTACTACTTTATTTCAGGCTCCTACTAGAATGGCCAGTTAAACTCTGCTAACAACATTTAACCTCCTTTCTAATCCAAACTTCTAAAGCCTTCCATATACCTCCCAAAACCCACATGGTCAAGTTCTTCACAGCCAACATCTACTCTCTGGTACCAACTTCTGTATTAGTTACTTTTCTGTTGCTGTGATTAAACACCATGACCCTGAGAACTTATAAAAGGGGGAGTTTATTTGAACTTAGGGTTCCAAGGGTGGAAATTTAGGAATGCTTAAGAACTCTCAAAACCTGCCCCCAGTGATGTACATCCTCTGGCAGGGCCACACCTGCTAATACCTCCCAAAACTGTGCCATCAGCTGGGAAAAAAATGTCCAAATACTTGGAGCCTAATAGGGAACATTCTCATTCAAAATACCACACCAAAAAATAATGTTCCTGAAAATTCTCTGAAGATTCCAAAAGAGGTCTCCAGTACATGTGACAATGGTATTTATACCCTGCAAGGAGTTGCTGAGTCCCAAAGGAGAAAGAATAGAACGATAAGCCATTCTCTCTCAGGGACATTCACCAGCCTTTCTACAGTCACCAACTCTCTTTCCAGTGGTTCAGGAAAATTGCTTCTTAATTTAAAAGATGAGAGAGTTCATGAAATACAATACGCTGATAAAAATGTATTTTTGATTTCTAGCTAATAAAACTTCATGATAACCTTAAGAGATTACTGTATACCAGATGATCTATATCCTTTGGGAATTAAATCATTTGTTTCTCATGGCAATAACATGAGGTAGTTTTTAAAAATCGTATTTATTTTTTGTTGTTTTTAATTTCTTTGTTACTTTGTGTGTGTGTCATGTTTCCCTTGACAGATTATTTTATTTTATATCTTTCCCCCTAATTCTTTTCTCTTGAGATATCAAAAGTTTTTAGTGCAGTTGAAAACTTTGACTGCCACTAATTTCTTTAGAATTTTTGGACAGAATCTGAAGATATGCAAAGGAAAATTTTCTTTGGCTTTCTTAAATCATTTTCCACCATTTTACTTCCTCCATATGCTATTTATTATTATGTAAAATTTGAAATAATTTTCCTAAATTTTTCTATTTGAAAGTACTAAAACTAGTTAAAGTCTAACTTGCCTTATTTTAAAATGTCTGTCTATACTGCTAAGGCAAGATAAGCCTAGGATTTCAAGGCAGTAATAGAGGGAGAATAAATGGTATAATATAAAATGGACTGTGGATTTCAGCATTTCTTTCTTTCTAGAGTAATACACAATTTGATATGAGCTAAGAATATGCTTGAGATACATTGTGAGCTGAGATGGTAGCAGGCCTGGAGTGATAATCTTCTGATAGATAATAATGCCCCCATTTCTTTACTGGCAAATTTCTTAAATAGGAGTGCAAACCAAAATCCTCTAGAGGAATTATTTTACAAACATGTACCCAAGGTCTACATGAAAATATTTTGATTAAAGACCACCAGTTAACTAAACATGAGATATAAAATGGAAATCTCAGAGAGCTTATTTCTTTTTTCAGAAACTGTGAAAGTAAAGCATAAGTTTTGAATATATAGAGATTTGACTCAATAGGGTGTCATTTTCTAGAAAGATATCTCAGACCACAAATATCCCCAAAACTGTTATTATTAAAGAGTCATACTTTTGGTCTTCTTACTTCAAGAAGTCACCTGTTCATATGCATTTTATATATTGGGAAATGCATTAAGCCACTACACTGATTAACACTTTAGCACATATAAGATTAGTTCCCACCTTAATCCCAAGGGAAATGAGGTTCATGGCAGGTAAATTATTTCTGACATCTATG
The DNA here is from genome assembly GCF_000622305.1 of Nannospalax galili. Classification (NCBI taxonomy): domain Eukaryota; kingdom Metazoa; phylum Chordata; class Mammalia; order Rodentia; family Spalacidae; genus Nannospalax; species Nannospalax galili. Next base: position 6,324,401 of record NW_008355642.1, on the reverse strand, counting down.
TGAGAGTTAAGAGTGAGTATTGTAACAAGTAGAGTTGCTCCCAAGAAAAGCAAGGCCAGCTGTAACATCTCTGTAACAGGAAAGTGCCTTAAGGGCTATGTGGGAGGAGAGGGAGATGAAGACAAAGTACACTTTTGCCAGAGGTGCCCTTGATGGAGAGAGCCTCACCTTGTTCTCTAACTCTTACTCTCTTGCTTAGAATGACCCTCCACTGATCCTGATTCATTTAAAGGCAAAGCAACAAAAAAAAATTTTTTTTAAAGACTAAATGGGAAAGACTTAACCCTACCATATAGGTTACAGGGTATTAAACAACTGACTCATTTGGCCAATTCAGAGAAGAGAAAACACACACTACATATTCAAAGCAAATGTTTGGGCTTATCTGTCATTTCAGGAAAACAGACCAAATAGGGAAACGACTTTCTCAGTCTCTCCACATGGTATTTTGTTTGTTCACCTGAACCTCATCTACAGTTATGAAGCCTTTTATGGGTCAAATATTGTCAGACCTTTTCAATATGCTGAAAGTGTTGAAGTGGTGGCAAGACAGGAATCTAAACTAATGGATAGATGAAATGGGGATACGGCCTGTAGATTGGGCTGCTGCCTGTTAACTGTTAGCCAACTGGTACAGTTCTGTTCATGGATATAAAAGAAATTTGGAGGACTTGGGACATTGTTAGCCATTACTTTTACTATCCCTTTTTTAAAAAATATTTTATTATTTTTATTTTATGTGTATGCATGTATTGCCTACATGTAGGTAAGTGTACTCGCATCATGCAGTGCCCGCAGAGGACAGAAGAGGCTGTCAGGTCCTCTGGAACTGGAGTTATAGACAGTTGTTAGCTGCCATGTGGGTGCTGGGATTCAAACCTGCATCTTCTGCAAGAACAGTCAGTGTTCTTAGTTGCTGATTCATCTCTCCAGCCCCTAATTTTGTCATTTTTAATCTTTTTCAGATATCAGTAAAATACAATAGTCTAGATGTTTTCAGAGTAGCATATAGTTCAGAGACTATGTTCCCATAAAATGTGGTTTTGATTAATCCATTCTTGGATCATCCAGTTGCTTTTGGGTCAATTAACTTCAGCCTTGGACTTTAATACTTTTTCTTTTTCATATTTGGCCATGTAAAAGGGGGATTAAAGCACATATCAAATCTAAGCAGCAGGATTTAAACCAAGCCAGACTCATGAACTCTTGTTCTTACTCCTCCCTTCCAATGTTAGCATCTATTCCCTAAAGCATCACCAATGTTTTCAATTAACAAAGCCAGTTGAAGTGGCATGTGGACAACGTTCTAAAGGGAAACCCAGATGCCAGGGCTAAAGTCTTGACAGATAATAAAATAGAATTAAAATCTAGTCACTTAAGACTTACTGGAAATCTGCTTGAACTTCTACAAACCCCTAAGACTGCAACAGTTAGGATGATAAAGGAATAAAGGACGCAGCCTTTAGAAAACTATCATCCAACTGATGGAATTACTATAATGGGTATTTGCTTGTGTTTATTTTCCTTCTATTACGTTTTAGCAGTTATTTCCTGTAATGCTCAGTTCAGTGTCTTGGTCATCCTTTGAATGATTTAGTTTTTCTTTTATGTCCTTTCGGAGTTATTGATTCCCAGACTCTACTTTCACGTATTGATTTCTTTGATGTCATCCATCCTTCTCAAAGTAAGGCTACTGGATCACCAGCAGCTTAACTATCACCCAGAAACTTGTTAGAAATGCAAAAGTCTAGGTCCAGTCCAGAAATACTGAATGAGAAACAAACTGAGGTGGGAATGGCAACAGGATGAAGCAAGAAGCCTGTCTTTAATCTTATTTTTTTAATATTTTATTTATTATTTTTATTTCATGTGTATGCGTGTATTGCCTGCATGTGGGTAAGTGCACCCCTGTCGTGCAATGCCCGCGGAAGACAGAAGAGGCCGTCGGATCCCCTGGAACTGGAGTTACGGACAGTTGTTAGCTGCCGTATGGGTGCTGGGATTCAAACCCGGGTCTTCTTCGAGAACAGTCAGTGTTCCCAAACACTGAGCCATCTCTCCAGCCCCAAGAAGTCTGTCTTAACAGATGAGGTCATTCTGGCATTACACCAACTGGGAGAGCCACTGCCGAATACATTTCTTAGTAATATTCCACCCTTGAAGGTGCTATTTTATCCTCCCATTGTTCATGTGGCCCTCAGTTAGAATCAGCTAATAAACAGAAGAAAAACACATTGCTTTCTTGGAGTTTCCAGGTCATTTGGCAAAAGTTATTTCCATCTCCTTCCCAATCTCACGAATGTGTGAGACACACACACACACACACACACACACACACACACACACACACACACAAACACTCACATATACAAAATCTGAAAAAATAGGAAACAATATTTATCATTATCTAAACATCACCTGAAGGGGAATATGAACTGTCTCCTCTTGGAAAATCCTAAATGAAAGGTGAACTAGGCAAAATTTCCCTAGGTCAAGCTTAAATACTTCCAGGTTAAGTTCTTAAAATGCATAGATTTGATGAAGGAATGTAAGCTTTTTTCACAATAAAAATAAGTCAGAAAATATGAAATTATATCTTTGGGCATGCTTAAAACAAACACCCTAACTCCTTTGTTCCCACAAATCTCGCTAGAAATTTAGAAATTCAAGAATCCCTGGTTTTGATTATAGAATTAGATACTTTTCCTTACTTGCATATGTGTTCTGTTAGTGAATTGGAAACTTAACCAATTTGTTCCTTACATCTTAATACACAGTCAAGCAGCATTTTGGGACAGTCTTCACAAAGTTCTTTCTTGGCAAGTTAGCGATGGCTGCTTAATACAATGGTTTGGAGTAGTGTAACAGAATTGTGCAATAAATTTCCCTGTGATGATGGCTTAGAATGCCCTAAATGTTTCAGGAGAACTTTCAGATCTAGAAACATGGACAAGATTTTTCAGAAAGGGCAGAAGTTGACATTTGTGGTATACAAAGCTGTAAGATCTTCTGGTAGGATTTATTTAAAAAAAAAAGATAATTTGAAGATTTTGGTAATCTTCCTGCCAAATATATTTAGCTATTATTCCAGTCAACTTGGTGAATCACTTTGACAGCAAAATAGGTAATAATAGAGAAAGAATGCTTGGAAACCATGCGTTTGACTAAAGTAATACTTGGGTAACTTACACTGGTTGAAAATTTCATTCAAGCCACATAGTCTCAAGACATTGTTGAAGTTTTATATATTTCTAGTAAGAAACAGAGGCAATATTAACATCTGTAAGCCACACGAACATAACATTATATTTAGTTAATGAGTTTCACTAGAAACACAATCATTTGAGTCATGGGAATCACCAACCCTTTTACAGACCAGTACATTTCACCTATGTTTCTCCTGACGTACACCCAAGTTGACTAAACCCAGGTTTACTGTGTTATGGTACATAACATTTTAAATGGACTTGTCATGTGATAAAGGTTATTAACTTCTCTCCGAGGTTGGGTTTCAGTAATTACAGGGAAACCTTCAGTTATATTAGCTATTGTTAATAAATAAAATGTGAATTGCTTTGAGAGCCTGTATAGAATATTATACAAAGTTTGAGGATCAGATCTGAGCTTTGAAATTGATCATACATGAGTTTTAACATAAAATCTTCCACTTTATCTGAAGCTTTCAACAAATTATTTAATATATCTGAGCATTAATTTTTCTCATTTGTAAAATTAAAGGATGATAATACCTGCATCACGGGGCATAGGGCCTGGTACCAAAGTAGTACTCAGTAAATGTTAGTTACTCCCCTTCAAGACAAACAAATTTGGAATTGAAAATTTTATATTGGCTAAGAGTTATACCAGTTATTTGAGGAAGTGTACTGTTTTTCAACCACCAGACTGATCATGAGCTTTGAGTATGTGTAGTACATAAAGCATTGAACAGTGGGGACGAAAGGGGAAAAGGCCTGGGGTTTTCTGTCTGTACCGTGATTTAATTTTTTAATTTAAAATTTTAAAACTCATACATAAAACATGAAACTTTGTGTACTAATAGGGCATCATGCAATGTTTGATACATGCTTGCATTACATGATGTTTATATCAGGTTATGCAGTTTAACTCTTCAAATATTTAACATTTCTTTGTAGAGAAAACTTTTGAAAATCCTTGTAGTCTTTTGAAATATATGATTAACAATTATAATCTCTCATCACCTTTTGTTCTTATTTAGCTGTAAATTATAGGCCTTAAAATGAAGAAGCAAAAACTAGATAAGTGAAATTGAGTTATAAGGCCATGCAGAGATAATTGTACGACAGTGCACACCATAATAAAATGAGCACTCCAAATGACAGAGTTTTGGGTCAGTGAAGTAGGGAGACATTGGAATTATTGAGGACCATGGGGATGGGTTTTCTGGAGGCCCTCTCACTTCCTCTAACTGGGAGGCAAGTCCACATTTGCAGCATACATAATTTATTATATTTTCAGGTGACTGTCTCCTGAATGATGATCTTTATCTCACCAATAAAATGAAAGCATGAAAAAAATTAAATTAGCAGTAGAAAATTGTAGATTTCCATGGTTAACTTTTTGTTTTAAAATAAAAGCAAAAATTTTGAAATTTAGTTCTCACTAAACTATGATAGATACCATTTTTTTATGAAAAAGAAAGCATGAACTGATGGTATCAAGTCAAGTCATGTCTCTGAGCTTTTTTTTTTTTTTGGTCTTTTTGAAACAGGGTCTCCCTGTAGCCCAAGCTGTCCTGGAACTCACTATGTAAACCAGACTGGCCTTGAACTCACAGAGATCTGCCTGCTTCTGCCTCCTAAGTGCTGTGACTACAAGCATGCACCACCACGCCCAGCGTCTCTGAGCTTTTTAATGCCATTGTAATATAGCCTAACCTTAAGGGAACAACAAATTAAGTAACTATACTAAGTATCATGAGGATGAATAAATTATCACTGTGGTTATTAGTTAACCTACAGTATATGTTTTCCCTTTGATCCATTTGGCCTATGAAAGTAATAATTTGTGAGTTTTATGTTATGAACCATGCAGAGGAAAAATTTGAGGGAGTGAAATTTTAAAAACCATTTCCTGCAATTATTACTTTGATTAAAACAAAAATAATTTTGAACACTTTTTTCCCAAACCTTTGGAATGATAGATTGCCAAAGTGTATCTAAATATGTTATTTCCATGTACTGTTATTTACAGAAAAATTGAAAATTGATTAAAAAGAACTTCTGTTGAAGATTGTACAGGTACCTAACAAATATTGTATATAATTTTCATTGTCTTTAAGCAAAATCAAATTGTGTGACCCTGCTTATTCATTTTTTTCCACTTGAACTTCAGGGGTATATAAATTGTCTGCAAATAAGGGGGAGATAGCTTGGTTGGTGAAGTGCTTGCTGTGCAAAAACCGGGGCCCAAGTTTCAACTCCAGAATTCATGTAAAAAAACACCATGTGGGTGGCTTGTGTTTGTAATCCCAACACTGTAGAAATGTAGTTCCCTGGTGTTGCTTGTCAGACAACCTACTCTGTTTGGTGAGATTCAGAAGTGAGAGACCCTGTCTCAAAATAAACTATAAAAGAAATAAATATTTCCCTCCAAATGAGATAAATGTGGACCATTGTCTTTTGACCTCCCCATGCATGTGCACACATTACATATGCTCCCAAACTCATATGAATGCACACACACACACACAGAGGCACACATACACAAAATAAACTATAGTTCTGTAATATTAATACACCAGGAATGCAAAGAAAATCTAATTTATTCTACTACATCATAAAGTTAGTCCTCTTGTATATACATAGGATGCCACATCCCTGACTACTTCATAGTATTTGTTTATAAAAAAAAAACATTGCATTTGTATTGTCATGTGCATGCTAGTTATTTAAGAATTTTCACAGACACAAAAGTATCAGAAGAATATCAATGTTCATTATACTTACAGGCCAATCTAATTTTGATAAAAAAGAAAATAAAACACACCAGACTAGGACATCATTAACACAGGACTACTGACTATTTAGGGAAAGAAATAGAGAACCTGGGAGAACTTACAGTGATAATAAAAGAACTGATTTTCTTAGAGACAGCATGGAATATATTTCTGATTAGTGAAGAACCATAACTGATAACATATATGGTGTAATGAACTGTTAGATAATTGTTGAAAACTTTTGAGATATGGAATCAGATTTTCCAGATCTATGTAATGGATATGCCTCTTAAGTGTATGTTCTTGATCATTTAACCTTGATTTTCTGGTCTATGTCTACCACGTGGTTATAATAGTACAAATTACCCTATAAAGTATTTGCAAAACTTAAGTGAGTTGATACATGTAATGGATTTTAGAACAAATTTATTCTATAATAAGCCATTAGAATTTTTTGTTAACACTATTCATTGAATCTGATGATGGTTTGACCTGGAACAATTAGGTGATGACAGGAAGCATATTAAAGGAATTTAGAGCATTCATTTCCTTTCTAAAGCAATCACTGTTTTTTAAATCTAGTCTAATCTTTGGGAAATAGCTCTTAAGTGAAAGGGTAGAAAAAAGAGAAAGTAAAGGAATGCAGGTGACATGAATGCAGAGAGGGGACTATTAGAGAGAGAAAAAGATCAACATCAGAGTGGTGGGGTGATAAAGATGGAGGTAGTCAAATAAGAACAAAATATGTATAAAAATATCATAATTAAGCTGGGATTAGTGGCACACACCTATAATCTCAGCACTTGGGAGGCAGAGGCAGCAGGATGTTTGTGAGATGGAAGCCAGCCTGGTCTACATAGCAAGTCCCAGGCCAGCTGGGGCTATAGGGAGACATGTCTCAAATAAAGCAAACTTGTAAAAAGAAAATGCCACTGTGCTAGTTAGTGTTTGTCAACTTGACCCAAATTAAAGTCACATAGGAAGAGGGAATCTCAATTGAGGAATTCCCTCTGTCAGACTGGTCTGTAGGCATGTGGGCGGGGGGGATTTTCTTGGCTATTGATTGGTGTGGGAGAGTCCAGGCCACTGTGGGTGGTGCCATCTCTGGTCACACAAGCCAAGTCTGTATAAGAAATGTAGTTAAGCAGTCCAATGGGAGCACACCACTAAACAACATTTCTCCATGTTTTCTGCTTGAGATCCTGCCCTGACTTCCCTCAGAGATGGATTGTAATGTGGGAATGGTAGGATAAAATATTCCCTTTCCTCCCCAAGAGTGTCTTTGGTCATGGTATTCTATCAAGGCCTCAGAAAAGCAAACAAGGACAATGATGAAATCATTTGTTTTGTATGCATTCCTTAAAAGTGAAAAAGAAATCAGTGTTGCTCCATATATTTGATTAGTTTAGAGTCCTCTTAAAATATAAGCAATTTATGGGGCTGGAAAGATAGCTAAGTGGTTAGCAACACTGGCTGCTCTTGTAGAAGACTTGAGTTTGATTCCCAACACCCAAATGGCAGCTAACAACCATCAGTAGCTCCAGTTCCAGGGGAATCCGACGCTCTCTTCTGACTTCTGCAGGCACTGCAAGACATGACATGGATACCCTCACATGCAGGCAGTATACTCACACATATAAAATAAATAAAATAAAATATAATCTATATAGGCAATTGCTTAAGAAGCACAAGATTAATACAATTCATTGTTTCACAATATTCTTCATACCCGGTTATTTATTTCGCATCTAGATATAATCAATTTACAAATAAAATCTCTGCTGTTTGTCGCAGGATTGAGGGAATTATATTTTATAATGCACAATATCAAGGAGAGAGATCAGAAGTCAAAATAGGATTCAAAGATAATTATTTTATGAATGTAAGATATTGAGTTCAGTTGAATACAGTAAACTAGTCTTTCTGGCATTTATGACTAAATAAGTGAATACAGTCAGGCGTCACTTAATAATAGTATGTTCTGAGAGATAACCACTCATCCCATTTTTTAGTGTTGGCACATCACAGAATATAGTCTATGACCCACTTAGGGTATATTATAATTTTATGGCTGCCACTTTCATATAAGCATCTCATCCAATATTGCAGAAGCATGTAACCATATTAAATCCTATAATGGCATTTATATCAATTTGCAGAGAATTGATGTTTCATCAATGAAAAACATCTAATTGTTTCACAGTTAGATCTTCATTGGTTAACTCCAGTCAAAAGAACTCTTAATTGGGTGAATGTGGGTGTATAATTAAATAACTAGTTTATAGATCAAACAAAACTATAAAAAAGCATTTTTAAAAACTCATTTCATTTATTTATGGATGGGTGGGTACACATTCAGCTGAGTTTTACATATACTTTATGTACTATAGTCTATAGTCCAGACTGACTTTTCAAAGAATGAACAAGCCACATTCTTGGTGCCACCTCCCCTCCTAGTTCTATGACTTCTCTGTCTCCACTCTCTTCCCCCACCCCTGTTTTTGTTATTTGTTTGTCCATATTGCTTTCTTTATAACCCATGGCTCCTCTCTTCTCCTCTCCCTTCTTTTGCCCTCCTTTCAGCAAATGAACTCTGGCATAAAAGAAAGCTTTAGGTAAACATGGAAAAAGAAAGTGTTTTGGATGATTCTCTATTAAGCTAAACATTTAGTGAAGCAGCAGTTTCCATTAACTGATAAATCCATTTCCAGATAAGTCCATTACTGTACTGCAGTAAGACATACAGTATATATGTATATGATATGTACACATATGCATCTATTCATATATAATACAGTAGGAAAATGAGATTAAGGAATTTCCCCAACAGTAATAAGGGATTCCCAACAACAATGAGATTACCCCATGTCTCCATTGTGGTGATTACATAATTATATGTATCTGTTAAAACTCATAGAAATGTACACTAAAATAGGCAGAATTTGCTAGTGTAAATTATACCCAAGTAAACCAAATCAACTATTATTCACCACAGAGCAGGGCATGTGACACATGCCTGTAATCCCAGCACTTGGGAGACAAATAAGTGAGGATCATGAGTTCAAGTCCTGCCTAGTCTATATAAGGCGTTCAGGGTCAGCTTGAGTTAACACGTCTCAAAATAAATTAAAGAAAGGAAAAGAAAAAAAAAACAAGGATATTAGAAAGATTAGAAAGATATGTGGAGGAACTAATGGTAGAAAACCAAAATGCTAAAAAAAAAAAAATGAAATCCCCGAAACCAGGCATGGTGGTATGCACCTCTAGTTTCAAGTAACATATAGGAAGGCTAGGAAAGGGGATTGCGTGAGTCCAGAAGTTTGAAGCCAGCCCACACAACATTCCCACAAAAGAGATAAAATTTGGTAGTTATAGAAAACACTTGAGTCTGAAGCCCCACATGCATAATTTTGTGCTTGGCTAGTTACACTCTTCCTCCAAGTGACACTGGTAAGGTTACTTCCCTTTTCTGCATCTTAAACTGCAGAACATAATCTGAAAGGTTTGGAGTAGAATCTTATTAAGCTCAGGAAGGTCTTTGGTGGGGGAGTGGGGCTTGTTTGTTTAAGTGTTATAAGGTAAACTGTATGTCACAGAAAAAAGGAGACTAGATAATGCTAGGTGAAATTTAAGAAACAACTGCTTGCCTGGGTCAAGATGGAGCCACCTGGGCTGAAATGACGTACCAGGTTGCCAAAAACCAAAATCCTGTTGAGCCAAGAATTTTTAACCAGTGTGAGAACATAAAGTATTATATCAGTTTTTATAGTTTTAAAGGTTGTTAGACTTTAATTTCTGGGCATGTTTCCCATGCTAGCTGTGGAAGAATGAAGTGAATTAATGAAAAGCTACTGTTACTGTGAGGATCATGCTCAAAAGAATAAAAACTGTGGCTAAGAGGAGAAGGCATTACATTCTGAATCAGAATATCCTATTTTTTTTCCAACAATGGCTTGCACGTAAGAGTCTCCTGCAGTTAGGAAAAGAAAAAGGAAACCGGCATCAATGATTGCAAAAATATAAAATGGGAATAAACCAGCCCTGGCTTTTAAAAGCTTTCTGCCTCCTCTTCTGCAGTGGTCCCTGAGCCATGGGTGAGTGAGGTTCCATATCATACACTCTACATACAGTCTCTTATTCTTCAAACTTGGCCAGTTAAGGTCTTCTGTGTATAACACACTCTGATGTACATGGAAGCCCCACCGGTGAGAGTTGAGGGGTGCATTAACCCTCTCTCTACCCCTTATTCCACTATGTTCCATTAGCCTTCATTGTAGACACATTTGCACTGAAGGACATTTGGGTACAACCGCCTGAATGAATAGGACTCAGCATGTACAGTAAAGTGTGTAGGGTTTGGTGGTGGGGGAGGCATGGACCGGGGAGGGGTTCTGAATGTGAGTGGGAAATATTGTATGAATTTTTAAAAGCTCAATAAAAAATTTTAAAAACAGGAATGATTAATTCATTTGCATAATTTTCTTGATTATGTTTTGGAGAAGTTGATTTCCATTTCCAAGCATAACAAGTCATGCACAAAATAAAACCTTGATAAAATAACAATGTTGAAAATGAAATAAGAACCAAGGCAAGCCACATTCTCTGGCTGACATTTGGATTCTCTTGATACATAAGTGAAACCTTCCAGAGAAGCAGTTCCCCTGACAAGTACTCTTCTTTCAGTGACATGCCAAATCATTTTACATAGCCAATATCATGTTTTTAAAAAGTGCCCCAGGTATTGCTTGCTTTGTTATGTTCACTTAGGAACACATTAACAGAATTATTTGCACTGCATGTCATGATGTTTCTGTAGCCATGCATGGCAAGGGGGGAATGCATTTACACTTTGAGGGGGAAATGAAGAGCTGGGGATGCCTGTTACATATAGAAAATTTGAAAGAATCCAAAACTTATTGATAGTAATATTGAAATACAACTTGCTCGTCAACTCCTTGAAGGTGAAGTCTTTGATGTAATTTGTTTTTATTTTTATTCAAATGTTTTATTTATTATTTTTATTTAATCTGTATGAGTGTGTTGCCTGCATTAAGTGCCTCCAGAGGTCAGAAGAGGGCATCGGATCCCCCGGAACTGGACGTGAAATGGTCATTAGCTACCATGTGGGAACTGGGAACTGAACCCGGATCCTCTGTAAGAGCAATTGGTGCTCTTAACCGCTGAGCCATCTCTCCAACCCCTTAATTTGTTTTTAAAGCTCAAGCTTGGCACTTTGCATAGAATGAATTAGTTCCTTTTTGCTTTGTAAGGTTTTCTGCTTGCTATGTGACAGTCACTATGTTACTTTTCATGTTTGATACCTTAGAGCCTTTATTTTCATTTCTAAAACAATCCTGTGTGGAAGAGTTATCAACCCATTTCAAAGATGAGGCAACTGACATAGGTGAAATCAAGAAATTTGCATTTCCCAATGACTCATGATTTTGAGAACCTTTTCATGTGCATATTGACAACTTGTGTACCTATCTTAAACAATGTATTTAAATATTTTGCCCATACAAGTCCCTGACCACATATATAGATATCTTCTTCTGTTTCATGGATTGTCTTCATAATTATTTTTTGATACAAGGTCTCATGTAGCTCAGGTTGGCCTCAGAACACTATGTAACCAGTGATAATCTTGAACTTGTGATCTTCCTCTCTTCACTTCCCAGATAATGGAATTGCAGGTGTGCATGGCCTCACTGAGTTTTATGCTAGGGATCCAACCCAGGGCTTCTTGCACACTAGGCAAGCACTGAAAAAACTGAGCTCTGTGTTCACCTCTAGTGTTTAGTTTTATTAACTTCATTTACATTTTTTTATCTTAGCTTTGAGGGATTTTTGCAGTTATATCTAAGAAGCCAGTTTTCTTCAACTACTTGTATAATTTTACCTTTCATGTTTAGGTACCTGATCTGTTTGGAGATACAAAAATGTGGCACTTCCTTATTTTTTTCACATGATCTGGTTATCATTTATTAAAATGACTTAAACATTTGCATTTAATTATGAGGCTATTGCAAAAAATCAGTTGAGTGTAAATATAAAGATAAGGATTTATTTTATATAATTGTCAATTTTTATTAATTATGCTTCCTATGGATTTGATTTAGATATTTGAGCTTCATACAAAGTGAGATAGGGCCAGGCATGGTGGTGTGCGCCTTTAATCCCAGCACTGAGGAGGCCGAGTCAGGCAGATCTCTGTGAGATCAAGACCAGCCTGATCTACATAGCAAGTTCCAGACCAGCTGGGGCTGTCTCACTAAACCATCTTTCTCGCGGAGAGAGAGAGAGAGAGAGAGAGAGAGAGAGAGAGAGAGAGAGAGAGGTTGGGGTTACTTGCTGTCAGAAAGTTATTGAAAGAATTTTTTAAATTTTCTTACTGAATTTTTGACTATTTCATACAGGACATCTTAATAATCCTTATACCCACTTCGCCATTGGCACCCTCACACAGTCCCCCCACACACACACTAGATTTCATGCATTACTCTGTCATTTGTGTTAAGGCCATCAAGTCAAGAGTCCTCAGAATTCCCTCTGCAAGCTCATCCTCTGAGGTCTAGTTAGAATAACTGGAGTCTCTCCCTCAGAAGAATTTTATAGTCAAGAAAGAAGAGTGCCTTCTAGCTTTGAATGTAAATGTGGGCAGATGTGGTCGTCGATACCTGTGATATTAGCTGTTGGAAGGCTGACACAGCACTGCTGTAAACGTGAAGCAAGCCTGGCTTCCATAGTTACTTCCAGACTAGTGTGGGTTATAGAGTGACACTGTCTCAAAACAAGCAAACAAACAAACAAAAACCAAACAAACAATACAAAACAAAACCACACACAGCAACCCAGAAAGAAATTGTACCTAAGTCTTTTTGAAAGTAAATTATTTTTCTCTACAATAATTTAACTTTAAATGGAAAATAGATTTATTGAAGAGCTAGTTTGGAAAAATATATAAATGTCATCATTAGCTGCGTTCAGTAAAATCCAAGAATTTCTCACTGATTAGCCACTAAAATTTCAAACAGGAAAAGAAAAGGAAGCCAGATAATTATCCTACACTAATTAAACCTAATCATAAGACATTTCAAAAAACAAGAATAACAGGAAAGTCATCACCCATATCTAAAATGAAAAAGAAATAAATTTTCAAGCCTCAGAAGCACTTTCTTCCTCATGATTTTCCTTTGACTGAGATTATCCAGAGATTTGCTTCAAAGAATAGAAATGGGTGATAGAATATTTTTGTACCAGGATATGGATCATTTGATGTACAAACAAACTATATAGAGAAAAAGTTGGCTCCAAAATGGGTGTATTTGTGGCTTTAACTTTCCTAAGTCAACATTTGTAATGAACACAATTAGTGACAGATGTTAGAACTAGGGTGGAAAGAGTTGTGCTTACTGTGTGTCCTTAATTCTTCTCAGCACATTTGCTAAAATTGTTTCTAGTAGGCAATACATTTATGCAGGAGATGCCCTGTATAATGCACAGAAAATTCATGTTTTTTCTTTAAACCTTTTGTTTGGTAAGTATTTGGTTTTAGAGTAAAATTTCAGTCATTAAAAAATAGAATGTATCAAGGGATGTTTCATTGCATTTATCTCAGGATAAGTCTATGGAAAAAATAATGTTGTATAAATGGTGGAAAAGATAAAGTAGTTATGCTGTGGGATGATATAGTGTATGAATTTTATGAAAGCTCAGCCCAAGCTTTTGTACCACATTGATTACATTTCCTGAAAAATATGAAAGAAACTCACTTTGAAGACCTCAGGGATGATTTTAAGGATAGTAAAATTGTAAAAGCTAAGAAAGTAAGTATATTATTGAGTACTACTATTGGGACCTACCGTTCAGTCACGCCCCCATATTTTTATTTATATATTTTTATTTTATGTGTATGCATGTATTGCCTGCACGTAGGTAAGTGTACCCGTGTCGTGCAATGCCTGTGGAGGACAGAAGAGGCTGTCGGATCCCCTGGGACTGGAGTTACGGACAGTTGTTAGCTGCCATGTGACACCTCCATGTTTTTAAACTTGACATACTGCAGATTTATTAGGTTAGTTAAAGAAGCACACATTCACAAATTTTTTATGATCTCTGTAAAAAGTAAGTTACTCATTTCCATGTGTTAACATTCTAATTATCAACAAAGTCTTATCGATGATTAGGAAAAATGTTTTAGCTTTAATTAAAGTCTTTCTCCTTTTATGAGTTTGTTATAGTTACAGCAGAATCCAAAACCTTCTGTATACTTGAAGACACTCTTTCATGTTACCACTGGACCTTTTCTCTTCTCAATGTAACAAAACCTAGTACTTCCAAACTATTTAGAAAGATTTTATCAATTCAGTAATTTCATTTAGTATAATCTTCTCTTTAAATGGCAACAATGCCTAAACTGGCTGAAGAAGAGGCTATTTAGAGCCCTCTCACTGTTTCAGATGAAGGAGGGAGCATAACAATCTCAGAATTCTATCTAGGTGGCTTTCATTTTGTACTCTAACATCTTTTAGATCATCAATTCTCAAATTTTATGTAGTGATCTATAACAATTATATAAGCAAGGCTTATGTCAAAGCATTTCTTATAAATGTTTTCTATTGAAGTCAATTTGGTCATTAACCAGTGAGAATGAATTGTTTGAGGCATTCTTTTTCAAGAGAACTATCCTTTAAACTTTCCCTCATACAAAGAAAGCTATTCAATAGTGTAGCCTGAATAAAAATATAACCTTGTCATTTGTATGGAACTTTAAAAATTAGATTTGAAAGTCTTTTTTTCTATGTTTTTTTGCAACTTTATTTACACCGTATACTGTAGAGATGTGGTGAGTTTAATTTCTTTATCAAACATATAGATGAAACATAAAGAAAAAAGCGCTATTTAGCCTTTAGTACTGTATAATGTGTATCTGGTTACCTTGTAAGCATGGGGTAGGTCTTGAGACTTCAGTGGGCTTTGGTTTACCACTTTTGAATGTCAAATCTGTCTGTATATTAGTAACCCCCCCATTGTTTGAGTTTGGAGTTTCTAAATCCATTCAAGTTAAAAGAAGTAAGACTATTAACACTAACTTTCTGAAGCCATTAAATATAATAATTATAGAAAGAAATCAAAGGCTCAGAGAAAAATAACCCTTTGTTGTAACTAGTGGCAAAGACAAATCAGTTTATTCAAAGGTAAGTTAATATATACATCTTAAGTGAAGCACATAAATGCGCACATATGCACAGTTCACATATATTTATATTTCTTAATAGTTGAATAACTTCACAATTTCAATTTGGAGATTAAACTTGCCAGAGTAGAAAAGAATCACTTTCTGCTTAAGGCTTTGTAAGGGAAGATTTGGTCAGTATTGAGTTAATTTAAAAGAACAAAACTATGTCATTTAAGGCACCTAGATTTTGCTAAATAGGTAGATTAATTTCACAAATTACAGACAGAAAAGCCAAGTGCATGAGTTATGTGGTTCCACACTTTGCTCAACCTCCTGATAGTCTTCAAATATCATTTACCATAAAAAACATAT
The DNA here is from genome assembly GCF_000622305.1 of Nannospalax galili. Lineage (NCBI taxonomy): Eukaryota > Metazoa > Chordata > Mammalia > Rodentia > Spalacidae > Nannospalax > Nannospalax galili. Next base: position 6,308,874 of record NW_008355642.1, on the reverse strand, counting down.
TCCTGCCCTATTTTGTCCCCTACACAAGAATAAATACATTTTCAGTCCACTCTTCTATCTGCATCCCCTTTTCTACCAACCCTTGTGTCAGGAAGGCACCCTGCAGTTAATCAACCTACTAGCAAATGTCCTAGGTCAGAAGAGAGTTGGACCCTGTATCCTTCTCCACAGCTCTGTTTCCTTTCAGTCTCCTCTTAAGAGATGTTCTCTGCCCTGCCTTCAGGATTTGTATTGATGTTATTTACACTCTGAATTTCCCCTGTTTTGAAATACACACCTTTGCTGCTGCTGAAACATTTTTTAAGTATTCTAGTCCAGCAAGGTAACAATAAAACAGTGTATCTAAGTCCTTACTTATGGTGGTGGGATGGAGACTGTGAGAGAGGAAAAAAAGGGTAGAAGTGTATTCTGAGGAGAGAAGGCTTGTTTTCCCCAGGAAAAAAAAAAATTCTTAAGGAGGTACTTAAGCTCAATATTTCATGTACATTCCCATGAAGGCTATAGATATTCTGACTTCTCATAGTTCACTATGGAATGATGCACCGATGCTCAGTGCATGATAGTGGATCTGACCTCTAAACTACCACACTGACAGTGACTCATGACTCTAATACCAGCAAAGACCCCTGGACACAGAATACTTACGTTACGCAGAATCCCAGATGTAGACATAGAGAGTAAGATCCTTTTGTGGTTGGAATTGTCTTGTTGAATTAGGAATCCTGCAGTGTGCTCCAGTAGCTCTTGAAGTGTTCAACAACATCTTGGGCCCACACAAGTGGTGGAAGCTGCTGAGCTGTAGTTTATGTAAATATTGTAATTTAGACCAGAAATTAATGGGATTTGGTATATCAATAAATAAAATCAGAATACAGAAAGAAACTAAGCAATCTGTCTTTGTTACCTTTCTTTTTAGGCCTCTAGCTCTATTTCTGTATCAGTGGAAGACTTGCTTGTTTAGGAAGAAAATAATTGGTCTTACAGCACTATTGACATGCTCATGGCAAAATTTATACCGAAATCTTTTCCTCATTTATACTCTGCCAATACTGCCAATTGTTGGTAAATCCCGGGGGCAGGGACAACAGTTCAGTTAGTTATTTTGGGCTCAAGGAATTCTGCTTAACGTTGTGAGTATTTCTAGGTCACATAGCTTTCCAAACAATGAAAATTGTGAGCATTAAAGTAGTGAAATGCTTCTTCTAAGTATGTGGTTATTAAATAAATAACTTTTTAAAAGTGCCACTAAAAAAAAGAAACATTATAGAACCAGCCCCCTCTCAAAAAAGTAAACAAGAAAAGTCAGTATGTTTTAAACACTGTTGTAAACTCTCAAATGGGTATTTTTTGATCAGTATTTTATCAGAAATAAGAGGTTCATTGCATGAAGAAAATTAAAAGTCCAGCTTGAAGTATTAGAAATTCTATGCGGATGAGTAGGAAATGGGACTTAAATAAGTGAGGTTAAACTGATAAAACTGCGAGGAGCCGTTAGCACAGTTCATTCACAGCCACAGTGGAAGTCTTTGACCTCGGTCTCAGAATTTAACAGATGATATTAGTGACAATACGAAAATCACAAATAACCAATTAAAAATAGAAAAAAGAATACAATTTGCAAGTTTGTCCCCTTAGAAATGTAAAGAAATTTGTCGTCAATGAATCAACATTTTTTTCAAGCACATAAGGGATATTTGAAAACCTGATTATATGCATAGATGGAAAGAAAATACTAATGTTCAAAGAAACCACACCTTACACAATTCAATAAAATTTAAAAAGCAATGCCAAAATGCAACAAAAATCCTTATGAATTTAGAAACGGACCACATGCTTTTCTAAATAATTTAGAGGCAAATAACTATTTTAATGTAAGTATAGTCTCTCAAATGTTTATCTAGTCCAATAATGCTTTATTTTGACTTTTCATGCATATCTAGTAATACTAAACTCATAGCATAGTTTGTAAATACTTGTTGAATGCCTGGACAAAATATTCTTAAATCAATTAATATACTTAACTGACTTATAGGGAGATTATTTAATCTACTTGAGATATCAGTTGTTTCAAGCTCTTTGGCAGCATTAGATTATCCATGGCATAATTTCTAACACATGCTTATCAAATAGATATTCAATTGATTTTTCTTGGATTTGTTGCAGTAGAAAAAAGTGACAATGTGTATGTTTCGTAGCATCTTGATGAATTAATTGAAACTTCACTTTAGATACTGAGTTAATTCACATTGGCCTTACTGAAAATAACTAAACAAATGAAGGAGAATATAGTTGTTTCATCTTTTCAAGCAGACAAACTAAGTCTTTGACCAACAGATGGAGATATGTGGTTACCTTGATTAGGCATAGACAAAGTGTCTACTTTGGAATACATACCTTGTTCTCTAATGTAGATGAAGATAACTTGATTTTTTTATAACCCTGTTGATTATGCAAGGTGAATTTGCTAAGATTATAGATATGCAACCTAAATACATGCCTAATTCTGCATTAGAATAAGCTTTTATATCCTAATTTATCTGAAAATAAATTTCAAATATACTTTTAGCATTTAATAAATCTTAAAATTGTCAAAAAAATACTTAAAAGAGTTAAGGTGATATTTAACTCATTTGACTTCAAAGAGGTCTTTATGAATGAAATTCTTTCATTATAGGTAGAACTAAAGTAAAAGAAATCAATCATCCTGTTATACACCATTTGTTTCCCTTATATTATCCAAATACCAATAGGATGCTCAGTGGCATTTAATCTGGTATCCGTTGTGAAGTTTATGAGTATGTAAGTCATATATGGTATTAGAATCAGGATTATCTCATAGAGATACTGTGACTTGACAAATGCTGTTGTTAGATATTAGTTGAAATATATACTGATGATTTGAAGTTCATGAAATACATTGCCTGGAGCATTTGGGTTTGTGAAATGTTTTTAAAAGAAAAGTATAAAGGCCAGGCATGGTGGTGCACACCTTTAATCCCAGGACTGGGGTGGCAGAGGCCTGTGGATCTCTGTGAGATCGAGACCAACCTGGCCTACATAGTGAGTTCTAGGCCAGCTGTGACTACAGGGAGACCTTGTCTCAAAAGGATAATAAAAGAAAAGCTTAAATACACTGGTACACTTTCAAGAACTTATAACTTTTCATTTATACCTTTATTTTCACTCTTGCATTAAGGTAGTTTGTATATATTACTGCATTAAAAGTTTTAAAAATGAGTTTTATAGTATCTGGCTTGCTTTCAAGATTAAAGGTGAAATATTTTTGAAATACAGAGACAATTCAGAAAAATAAAAGAAACACCAGAAGAGGAATGCAGTCTTGGTATTTGCCCTGGGTCTGCTAACAACTCTGTCCCTGGGCGGTGTGAATTAACAAATTTGGGGTATTAGTGGTGGAGAATATAGCTGGAAAAGTGGTAAAACAATTTGAAGGAGAAAAAGAAAAAAGTCAAAAATTGTGAATAAAGTAAAGTTGACTTCTACAAACTTCCACCATGATTTAGATGTTTTGTTCCTTAATTCCAAATAAAAGAATTGTTCATGCCACACATATACCTCTGTCCATTGTTCTCTCTCACATGTACACACACACACACACACACACACACACACACACACATGCATGCATGTGCGCCACTTAATTAAAATACCAAGATATTTTATATAAATGTCTGATTTCTTCTAGATGCTTGTGTTACTCTCACATATTGCCATAGTTATCTGCATTGCCTTACTAAATTTGACTAGACTTCCTTGTTGATTTTCTTTTTTTAATATTTTATTTGTTATTTTTATTTTATGTGTATGAGTGTATTGCCTGAATGTATGTGAATGCACCCGTGTCGTGCAATGCCATGGAGGTCAGAAGAGGGCTTTGGATTCCCCTGGAATTGGAGTTAAGGAAGGTTCGTAGCTGCCATGTGGTTGCTGGGAATCGAACCCAGGTCCTCTGCAAGAGCAGTCAGTGCTCTTAACCGCTGAGCCATCTCTCCAGCCCCCCTTGTTGATTTTCTTGGTTTTGGTACCTGTAACTAAGATCTTCCTGTATTTGGTTTCTACTGTTCTATGTGCCAACAGTACCCATCTTTTATCATATTGCATTTTTCTACTTGGCTCTGTGGCTATATCCTATCATGTTTCCACTCCTCTGCCTGCCACAAAGCTGTGAGGGATACAGTGAGGAGTTTAATTTTAGCCTTTTCCATTGATTTCACTCTTCAAAGCTCATTTCTTACATGCTTGGGGTAAACAGCCTGGAATGGGCAAAGCCAGTATTGTGGCAGCCGAAATGTGGTAACATTTCTATTAAGTGATAATTCCACCAGAGAGCTCCAGCTTTATAAAACGTACATATAGTGTCTTGGTGGGAAGACTGGTCAGAAAACAAGGCTTTAGCAATGCATCAGTAATTAAGCTAGTACTTTGATTTTGCAAAGAAGAGAGATGTTGATGGAAACTGCTTGGCCAAGAGAGCGTGTATGTATACATACATATATATATGTATATATATGTGTGTGTGTATACAAACAATATAGAGAAGTAGTTTTAAGTTGACTTAATGGATATAATGAGGATTCTGAAACTTTTCAAGGCTGGCAGGGCTTGGGAGTTAGGTGTAATATACAACTGGATATAGATGAAAGATGTCACCTATTTTCTTCGCTTTTTTTCATGAGCATTGCCAGCATCTTGAGGGATACTGTCGGTATGTCTTAGCCTATATTTAATGGAAGCCATCTTTTTTCATGTCTCTTTGCTCAATCATTTTATATCCCCTACTTCGCTTACTTTCCTTCTAGTCCCTTTTCCATTCCTTCCACACCTGGGTGTTTCCTTCAGTTTTAGCATCCATCTGAATAAATCAAGCTTAGATGCTTTTTTACATGCATGTATTATCAGTATGTGTGTGTGTGTGTGTGTGTGTGTGTGTGTGTGTGTACACGCATGCATGCACACACAGAGATCAGAGGACAATTGCAGGAGTCTGTTTCCTCCTTTTCTCCTTTTACCATGTGAATTCTAGAGGAGTGCCATAACCCACTAAGCCATATCACCAGTTCCAAGCATAGATGCTTTTAAAGTATCTTTAAACACTGAAAATCACTGGCAGATTGTAAAGACAATTCAGTCTATAAAGACTTTCCTTTAAGTCATAAACAGCTTCTCCACTTTAGCTTCATACCTAGAGCCATTGTATTTATACCTCTGTGGATAGACCTGGAAGAACTGAGAATCTCATTTTTTACTGGGTAGATATTTAATTGAAAAATATTAATTATATTTTTATATGTATGAGTGTTTTGTCTGCATGTCTGTAAGTGTATCATGTATGTGTTATGCTGGAGGCCAGAAGCAGGGTTCTTATCCCCTAGAGCTGGAGTTATGGATGGCTGTTAGCCACCATGTAGGTGCTACGAGACAAACCCAGGTCCTCTGGAAGAACAGCAAGTGCCTTTAATGGCTGAGCCGTCTGTCCAGCCCTGATTGGGTAGATTTTGAAGGCAAAGTTGTTGCTTTTAAAGCCCCTCACCTCACCCATAACCCAGCTGTTTCGATGCTTTTCTTTCAGCTAGTTGTGCTGCTTGGTAGAATTGGAAACACTGCAGCTCACATCTGTCTCAACAGATGGAATACATTTTGTATGAGTGTTAACTGATTCATGCATTGCATAAAGAAAGCAATCTATGCTAAAACATTGTGACATTGTGATGAAACATTATCAGTTCTGTGCTGGAACCTGTTTGCTTAGAAAGGATTTGTGTCTTTGCCCTTGCCCATGCACTCACACGCTGTCCCATAGTTAAGCCCACATAAATCTTAGGAGAAAAAAAAATGTATCAACTGTGTGACAGTGGGGAAAATAGAAGCTAAGAAGAAAAAAAAAAGGAATCTGAATACCAAAGAAGCTTCTGGTAGCTGAATTCCCTCTTATTTTTGTAGTGTATGATACATATGAGGGGGGGGGGAATCAGTCTTGTCAGCGTGGGAAAGGGTACACAGAGAACTATGTCTATCAGTTCACTATACTTTGATAAATAAGGGTACTTGGAATTATGGTCAGTGGATATGAGATAGTGTGGATCCTAGTTTCATTTATTTCTTATATAGTTTCTTCAGCATGTGAAGTTACAGACTGTGATTATCTTAAGATTTATTTTGGCTTTTATTTCTCTTTGTGTGTGTGTGTGTGTGTGTGTGTGTGTGTGTGTGTGTGATGTGTTTATAGGTGCAAAAGCAGAAAGCAGTCTCAGCTGCTAAGCCATCTATTTAAAGCCACTAAAGGCAGTGACTTTAAATTTGTACTAGTGACAGCACTGAAAGTTTTATGATGCCACCTATTTGTAAGAGTGAACTTTGATTGTTTGGTGATTTTGCTCCCTCTAGATCTATGTATCCTTCAGCCAAGTATATTGAACTTTATTGTCCATTTTGTGCAATATGTTGTTTGAGTGCTGTGGTGCAAAAGAAAGCAGCTCTCTATTTGCAAATTATCTTACTACATATTTTGACCTATTTTTCCCTGTACGAGTAATAACAAGGGTAATAAAAGTCAGTCGAAGCTGCCGTATAAGCACACATAACTGCCTCAAATTACAGGGCAGAGTCTAAGCTACAAAGTCACTGAAACCGCAACGGCCCTTTTCCGACTATTTCACAGTTCTAATAAGCATGACCGTGACTGTCCCAGATTTCTGGGAGAGGAAAAACATTATTCCGTTGGGTTATTCTGGTGCCTCTGTAGCTTTTTAGTTACAAAATCTGGTTCAGAATGAATTCATTTACTGCAGCTAGCCAAGGTTTATGTCATTTGAGGGTTTGCTGAGAAAGAGGTGAAGTACTTGGAGCTCTTACCACCTCATGCCCTTGGAGCTGATATAACCACAAGGGCTGCATACTGCAAATATGAATGCGTTCAGACTAGTAGCACAGATGAGGTGTAGGTAGAGTCACCTGACATACCAATACTGTGTCAGTTTGGCAAGTGCCTTGGCACTTCTCTTACTTTTAATTGGCCTTTGTCCTCTGGTATGAACTGGCGCATATCTTTCCAGGCCTTGAGGCTTTCATTTTTTAATATTTTATTTTATCTGTATGAGTGTATTGTCTGCATGTATGTGCGTGCATCTGTGTCGTGCAATGCCGCGGAGGTCAGAAGAGGGCTTTGGATTCCCCTGGAACTGGAGTTAAGGACGGTTCATAGCCGCCATGTGGGTGCTGGGAATCAAACCCGGGTCCTCTGCAAGAGCAGTCAGTGCTCGTAACCGCTGAGCCTTCTCTCCAGCCCCGCCGTGAGGCTTACTAATTGAAGAGAATTGCGTATAACTTTGAATCGCCTCACAGCAGAATCACCGAGATGATTATGTGGTTGAAAACAGGGCAAATAACATGATAAACAATGCCCTTGGATTCCTGGAGTACAGTGCAACAGTGCAGCATTTTACAAGCTCTTTCTGGAAATTTCAGGGTTTATTAGGCTTTAGATTTTCTAGTGCTTTAACTAAATCATATGGCATAAAAATTATCTCGTGTTTTCATGTATGTACTCCATCTATCTCCTTCCCTTTCAGTGTTTCCTTTTGAGATTACGTTCATTCAACACAACACACATTTGCTGAATGCTTGTAATCATAAACTGAATCAAAAGGGAACTTTTCTAGTAGGTAGCTGCCATCTAGTAGTAGGCAGACAGGTAAATGATTCAATGATTCATTAGATAAGAGAAATTCTCAGGGTCTCAAAAACACAAAGTATCAAGTGATTAAATAATTTATGTTATAGGTGGAGTGCAAATTTACTCCAGTTACATGCAAAGATGCAGCATATCTTTATAGTGGCCTGCAAGTGACTGCTATGCTATAAACAATATTTATAAGGCCTACCAACAATCCCTTGGTTGCACAGGACAAAAGTATGCATGAAAAGTAAGCAATACAGGTATAGAATGGAAACAAGAATATGAGTAGCTGAGTGGTCTTTTTCCACCACAAAATAAATTGAAAAGAAAGAAATAATGCCATGGGGATTGTGTGGCTTTGGATTTGTCAACACAAAGCAAAGCAAATAACTGGAAAGATGTTCAGAGAATGGCTGATGAGAGGGCGGTGATTGTGCAACCATTTATTCAACTACATGGTACAAAAAATTCCTTAATGAAAATTATAAGGCCGTCAAGGACTGTCCTGTACTCTGTCCAGAGAAAAACGTGGTAATTAACTGCTGTACAATGATGGATTTTCTCAACACAGCTGTCATAACTGCTATTTTAAATCATTTGTTATGGTTTAAAATGTATAATCCCCAAGAAATTGATCATTACTGCAATTCGATGCTGATTTTTCAGTGTCTTACCATTTCTGAGATTTGCATTAGACTTTTAACTAAAAGTCAGACATAAAATACTAAACAACTAATGGCTTATTTCTCAGGGATGTCTTCTCTCTTGAGGAATATATTTTATTATTTACACTGACATTTCTGATATGGCAGAGATATACTAGATGTCCACTCCCCATTTTTCCACTGGTTTTGTCTTTGGTAGTTGGCCATCTTCTTCAGCATTGCCTAATAGCCCTTGCTTATGAAATTCTACCCACTGAGACCACCTTCCAATCCTAAATCTTTTCAAATGCTATGTAATATTCATGGTCCAGTTGATATTTGTGCCTTTCCCATGAAGCTTTCCCAGTTATTCTAAAGGAAATCTTACCAAATAATTGAAAGAAACATTTATCTTCAGCTGAACTTTCCCAAAGGCTGAGGAAAGACCGATAAAAGACAACAAAAGCTTGTTGAAAAGATCTGTATAAACAGAGCTTGGGAATGTGGTTGACTGGTTGGTCAGAAGTTCATATGACTGTCAGGAGATCAGGACACTGATAATAAATTTCTTCTATAGTTACTGGTTTAGTAACATTTGCTTCTAGAACCATAGTGTAAAAATTGGTCTTGCTTGGCTGGAGAGATGGCTCAGCGGTTAAGAATACTGTCTACTCTTGCAGAGGACCCGGGTTTGATTCCCAGCACCCACATGGCAACTACCAACTGTCCTTACTCCAGTTCCAGGAGAATCCGAAGACCTCTTCTGACCCCTGCGGCATTGCACAGCACGGGTGCACTCACATACATGCAGGCAATACACTTGCACACATAAAATAAAAATAATAAATAAAATATTTTAATTGGTCTTGCTTTATTACTTTTGGTATATTTTCCCAAATTGAAATAATCAAAGAATGAGGTAATTTGACTTGCTAAAAGTAATTGAAGTCTGGTATTGAATAAATCGTAATACAACTCTTTTTGTAACA
>NW_008355642.1:6271697-6293218 GCF_000622305.1 Nannospalax galili | reverse complement strand
ATATAATTATTAATTATTACATAAAATTATATGCTTATAATCAAAATTATAGTTTTTAATTTATAGAAAATATTTTGTTTGTATCATTATGGTATAGATGCTTATTATATATGCATACTTTTATGTATGATAACTGTCTTGAATTCTGGGGTATGTAGGGTTTTCTGTTAAGAAATATTCAGAATGTTGATACTTCAAGCTAGTGAAGAGCAGCAGCAGAGAAACTAGCTGCTTTTCCTGGGAGAGGCACACTACAAAATGCTGCTTATTTGATTTCCTGAATTAATTAAGAACCTAAATCTATGCCAAATTGAAATCAGATTGAGGAATTCTTGTTCTCTCCTGAGTTATTTAAAACAGACCTGTGAAAATAATACATGGTCATCCTAATTACTGTATTTTTGGTATGCAATGCCAGAAAAGAGTTTGTTATGGGAGCATTCATGTGTTATTTTGGCCTTATTTATATTTTTCTGATGGCAGCCTATATTCATTCTGTTTTAACCCCTTAAGCACACTCTACAAGTGATTCAGGAATTTATGTGAATAACGAGTATTTGTATTCTTTTCTCTAAAAATGTGTGACTTCAAACTGCTTTTCTTTCCAGTTTTCTGTCATCACACTTTTAAGTATTTTGTGATTTAAGAAAGAATTATTCATCCAGTAGAGGTAACAGTTCCTGTATGTTACTGGCATTGCTATAGATTAAAATAGACAATAAAATCCAAATTATTTTCATCTACAATATTCACTAGAGCCAATGACAATTCTGATTATTTTATAATCCAACACCTATCTCCTTTCCTAGCCTTTGTGTGCGAGTTTGCAGTAAGTGGCATCTTAACTTCTCAAAAGACACACTGTACCTGAAAAAAAAAAGACACATGTTAAAACCCACATTACAGGTCTTGCGATCTGTTCAGGATAAATGGTCTTCAGCTATTATCAGAAATCACTTTTATATCATCCACAAACCACAAGATGGCACTACTGAACAATTAGTTTATCTCAAAGTACCTTCTAGATTCTCTAAATAGCGGGTCAAAAATAGCATTCTTCTTGAATACTGTTAATTGCTTCCAATGAATACAGTATAACAGGGAAAAACTGTGAATTGATACTAGACATTACTTTGACTAAGTGACCAAGGTTAAAACATCACAACTGATAAGTTGTAGTGATACTGTTTTCTCTGTCATGATGAGAAAAAGGGGGTATTAATTTCTGTGCTCTTTTACCTCAAAGGTATACCCTCAGAGTAATCACAAGAAAGCATCAGCCAAAACACAATTGAGGCACATCATACAAAATGGTTCACCAATAAAATAATAATAAACTGTAATTTATTTTAAAGTATTATTCCAATACTAATTTCCTCTTTTGATAATTTTACAGTAGTCATATAATATGCTAGCGTTAAAGAAAGATGAATAAAAATACATAGGAACTGTGCAGTATTGTTGAACTTATTCTCATACTTTAAAATGATTTCAAAATATATATTAAACAAAACCAGTGTTCAAGGGAGAACTCTGAAATGCTACTCTAACACAAGCGATTTAGAATTATGTATTTTTTAATATATTAGAATTTTATGGAAACTTGTATAATGGCTAGGTCTTAACCCATTACACAGTTTCAAGAGTCTGTTTCCATTTTAGGACTAGCGATTACATTTTTGAAAGTCCACATTAGGATATATAATTGACATTGTTTCGTACAATATTCATATGAGAATCAGTTTCATTTTGTGCAATTTTCAAATGAGAATCAATCAGAGATAGCAAAGGTAGAAACAAATCGATGTCTTTATCCCTGAGTAGCACCATTCAATGACATTACCTCACTCATGTGCATCACAAGCATGATGGCTGTGGATTTCAGATTTTTCAAACTTTCCAAATTTTACTGTCAGTCAAAGCAGATCATTTATGACTAATATTCCCTACTGTGCTACACCTTGTGTTACACAGAATATTAATTTGATTGAACAACAATTTGATACATAAATTACCTCTTAGAATCAAAGAAAGGAAAATTATAATTTATTGTTCCTGCAGAGGAATGCAGGTATGTCCAAACTAGGTCACAATATGGAATTCAAGGCAAACTTCGATTTGGGGAGAGTAATATTCAATCCATTATAGGCCAAGAATCATCTTCTGCTGGAGAGCCATTCTGTAAGCCATTATACTTAACTTGCTCATAGGAACACTGGATTGACAATATTCTATTACCACAGCTTGAAATATTTTTAAAAATTAGCAGTCACAAAATAAGATCTGATTAAAAACCTATATGCACTTTAAAATTGTTGCAAGTTTGTAATTTGCTTTTAGAGTAAGACTACATTCTTAAAAATCAACATGCATCCAATAAGAACAAAAATCTTCCAGAACTAATTCTTTCATAAGGTTTTGGTTCCAGTGATTCAAGACATACTAAGAAGTTTAGAGCCTGTTGAATTAATTATGAGTCACTCTTACCAGTGATCATTATGGAGAAAATTATGTGTATGAAGAAACAACTAGTAGGAAGATATCTTTGAACTGTGCCACATGAATATAGTTGTAAACATGTTTAGCCAAATATCTGTTTTGCTATCTTCAACTGAAAATTTTCACTTTCATCTGCTTTGGTACCATACAAACCTATAATATTAACTACATTAAGTAAGCAGTAAATGATCAATTATGTTCACTGTTAAACAGAAACATAAAGATCTAATAAACATGTTTCATTTTTTAGTGAAATGAGTTGGATTTCTTTAAATGTTGCTAACCTAATGCTTCTGTTCACTGTATATATACCTTATATAATGTATTTTATAATATGCTGTATCCTTGTCTTTATATAATTTTAATATGTTTTATTTCATTTCCTTCTTGGTAGCTGGAAAAGTAGCAAGCATTTGACATTTATTGTTATCCTAATGTTTCAGGGACTTCATGAAAAGACTGGTGCATTTACAGCTGTTAAAGTAATGAATGCCCGTAAGGTAATGATACTGTGTTCCGTTCTTTTCGTGCACTGTGTAAACAGGATGAACACTTCTGAAAATATTGTTTTTACATTATGATGTTATATATTATTATCTTAATCTAGGTTCATTTTAATTATATCATATTCATACCTATTACTGGATTACACATACTGTTTTGTTATAGTTCCACATTAAAAATACACCATAAGTTGAGTATGCTTGATATGCTAAAACAATGAAGAAAATATCCATATTCTTGTCTAATTCAGCTTATTGTCTATTGTAAAGGATAGCAAAAAGCTGTTTCCTTTACTATTGTGTTAATAGTGCTGTTGTCCATCATATTTTCTCCATCCAATAATTTCTTCTGAGAATTGAGGCCATTTCTCACTGATAGAAGGAAAAATTTTGGCAAAGCTACACATTTTTCATGTATTTTCTGACAGATGAGCAAAACTGACAATTTAGTTGGCAGTTTTCTGCTAAAATTCATAAAATTATATCCCAGTTCATAATATATTGTCAAATAAGCTGCTAAGGACTTACTCCTGTCCTCTTTCTTTAACATGATACCTTACTTTCTCAAAATAATATTAATATGGGCATAGGAAACATAAAGAAATCTTATTTTATTATATCCTAAAGTGTTGAAAAACCTATATAGATTTATAGAACTACTTTTGCATATAATGTTCTTTTTGGCTTGCCAGTAATGTCAGATGTCACAAACCAACGTGAGATGCAAGGGATCTCTGTGAGTTCAAGGCCACCCTGGTCTACATAGTGAGTTCCAGGACAGCTGGAGCGACAGGGCGACCCTGTCTCAAAAAGACAAAAAAAAAAAATCATGTTCAGCCCATAGATGCGTAATATTAACTGCCTGAATATGTAAGAAGAAAATGACACTCTACTACTGCAAAATTATAATTTTCCCATTAACACACCATTTATATCCACTGTCATGAACTGAGTGACAAATTCGTGTAGATCATTAGAAACCAATTTGAGAACTTTATTAGATTAAAACTATTAGTGGAAAGCAAAAAGGAATTGGTGTTATCTCTATCTTTGACTTAGTGCTAAAGGAATACAAAATACTTCTGAAGAAATGATTCTCAAAATGTACTAGTGAGTTTGATAACGTTTTTTTCTTGGTTTTTCAGACTTCTATGCCTGAAATAGGAAGGCGGGTGAGAGTAAATAAATATCAAAAGTCTGTTGGATGGAGATACAGCGTGAGTACTAAAAGTCTTCATTAGCACCCCCAAAAGTCTTTATTTTAATTGTTAGCTTTAAACTCATCCTTTTCCATTGTGTCCTTACCTGGAGGCCACCTCTAAAATGCTCCTACTTGGAAATGATTATCTAAGTATTCTACTATTTACATAGATTCACCATCATATTTGAAAATTAGCATCTGTCAAAGAGGAAGGCCTACAAGAAATTCTCCTTTGAGTGGTAAATTGCTGGCTGCAGAGGAAAAATTAGTTGTCTACAGAGTATCTATCCCTCTCGTTGGTTGGCTACAGAAGAATTGCCTGGAACACAAACAAATGGCATTAGCCAAGTTCTTTATATGTCTTCTATACCTCATCTAGGCCGAATAGCTTTTCTCCCATTATGATAGTCATGAACATTGTCATTGTGTATAGGCCAAATTATAGCTTCCATTTTTATTGTAGAGCTAATAGCAAAAAGCCAACAGGGTACCCATCCTATACTTGAACACATAAAGAAGTAGGAAATATTTTTTCCTTGCAGACTTTTTTGAGAGATCTCTGATCTCAACAATCACTTCTTTTAGAATAAGTGCATAGAGAATTTGTCTTTTTCTTTTTTGAAAAATTTATTATTTATTATTTTTATTTTGTATGTATGAGTGTATTGCCTGCATATGTGTAAGTGTATCCACGTTATGCAGTGACTGCAGGGGTCAGAGAGGACATCAGATTTCCCAGAACTGGAATTATGAACGGTTATTACCACCGTGTGGGCGCCTGGAATTGAACTTGGAGCCTTTGCAAGAGCAGCCAGTGCTCTTAACCACTGAGACACCTCTCTAGCCCCAAGAATTGTCTTTTTCAATGAATGTTGGTTTTCTGTCAAAATATTACATGAGCCTAAAAGAAAAATTACTGCTCATCAGTATAATTCTTTGATAAAATTTTCCTAGTTTTCTCCCTTGAAGTCAACCAAATGAGATTCAAATACTTCCAGCCTTTTTTAATTTAATAAATATAGTATCATTTACACTAAAAATAACCCTCTCTATTAGCACAAAGACATTCATGCCATATACCTTCATGATTTATCTGCTATACAGCAGTCTCCTTTTTTGTTTATAATGTATCTTGAGAGCAAAAATATTCAGAGGAAGAGGATATGACTGACTATTAGATAAAAATACACAAAATGTAAGAAATGAAAATATAATTATTTGGTCAATTCTGATTTCCTCAAATGTTTATATTAATAAAAAATTCTTTCTCATTTTTTTCCATATAAAATGATTTTGATTGTAGAACTGGATGAATTTACAGAGTGAATTCTGGCATCCTTGAGCTGCCTATTCTTGACAAAAGCCAGGGTATGTGGGCCAGTACAGGATCACTTGGCACTGATCCAGAAAATGCTGTAGCATTATATTTCTTAGAGATGTGTGAGAGTTTTAAATTACCCACTTGGCCTGATGGATATTTTGTACTTGTGTGTTTCTTACAAGCTTAACTTCCTGTTAATTGAGAGTGGCAAACACACTAATGCTTTCTAAACATATCTGATCTTCATTTATTTGTTTTGGGTGCGTTTGCATTTATATGGGAAACCTACTCTTGGAAGTTTTTTTTTTTTTTTTTTAATTAGGGATTTTGAATTCTGTGATTATGGTCTAGTAAGAAGCATCATTTCTAGCTAATCAGCCAATTAGCATCTCTAAATATCTTGAACCTTTTGGGCTAAAATGTGTATAACTTATATATACTTCCCTTTGCTACAGGAGTCTATGAAAATGGTAATAATGTGAAGGGTCAAATTCCAAGTTTACTACTAAATAGCCAAAAAATACTTGGAAAATAGAATTTTTGCCGTTCAAGGCTTCAAGTTCCTACTAGGCAAAGTTTCTCCAGAAATGCTACTCTGTGGCTGCCTATGCTCGTGTCATTCTTTTCTTCTTGTTTCGTGACATAAGCTTTGTAATCCAGAAAGAAACAGAATCTGTATCCATGATACCAGACATCCAAACAGGTCAAATGTCTTAGACTTGACTCTGGTTTTCTTTAACCTGTTCATTGTATTCTTAGCTTCACAACATCTCATTTGTATTATTGAAATGTTATGAGTACATGATACTGCTCCCAGTAGACCCTGCAAGTCAGAATATAACCAAGAGAACACATAGAAACATATAGAACTCTCAGTACTATATTTCTATACTGAGCCAGGCATTATTTCCTTTCAGGAGACAGTTACATCATAGGAACAGATGGAAGTTTAAGGGTCTTACACAGCAAAAATGAAAACCACATGACTAACTTTGACTTTTAACTTTCTTTAAAACCTGAATAAAGGAATTTGAAAGGAACTTACTGAGTTTCTCTGAGAGGCCAGAACCTGAACTTCTTTGCAATTCTCACATGTGGATTGACAAATCAGACTCCATCCACTTTCTCCAAATAGCTGAATATTTATAGGTAAATCCATTGGACTATCTAAAGGAAAATGCCAAAGAGAGTTCTATAGCTGCCAGCTATTTCTCTGAGATTTCAGACTTCTAAAAATAAGATATTGTATACATACTGGGAATTTTCGAGAGAGAAAATTAATTTATCAGCAAAAATCAAATAAATGTGGAAACACTGTAGAGCATAGTGCATTGGTTTATTTACTTCATGAGTATTTTCAAACATAGTGACAATATAGCTAAATATAAAAAGTAATTGTTCAGTTTTCCTGCTGGGTCATAGAAAGTGAAAAAGAAGGAAGGTGGTATCTGAGTTGATATATGTAGTTACTTATTCATTTCAGATGGAAGACTTTTTTAGATCACTTAGGCAGGGTAAGTGATATGGTCAGGAGTTGAGGTATTGTTTTTGAAAACTTGGATTTAGTGATAACTGAAGCCACCTGATTAGACTAAATCATTGAGATAGAATGTGTAGTTTCAAGGGACACCTCTATAAGAAGATAATGTGACAGCAGCCAGAAAAGAGCACTTACTCAGGGTATTACAGTACTTCTCTTTTTTTTTTTTACCATTGATTTCCCATATTAGGAAATGTACTTCTGCTTCCCAAGGTTCCATTTACTTTAAAGAGTACTGTACCTAATGGCAACAATTTCCTGTCTTCATAGAATATTACTAGGACTAAATGAGATGAAATATAAAGTTCTTCCCAATTCTGGGAAGAAAATGCTATAAATGAAAACTATTTTCACAAAGCTCATTACTCTGCCTTTTAATCTACAAATAGGCCCTGTTGTAGCTTCAGTTGTCAACTTGACATACCAGAGAAGACAAAACCACAGTTGAGGTATTACCTCCATTGGATTGGCCTGAGGCCATATGTTTTAGGACACGTTCTTGATTGCTAATTGATATGGGAGGTCCTACCCCACTGTGTGTGGTGACAGGCAGGTGGGCCTGGGGTTTATAAAAAAATGTGAGTGTGAATGCAAGCTTTGCTGTCTGTTCTTATTCCATAGGATGAGGAAGAGGATCTCAGGACTGAACTCAATCTGCTGAGGAAGTACTCTTTCCACAAAAACATTGTGTCGTTCTACGGTGCATTTTTCAAGCTGAATCCCCCTGGCCATAAAATAAAATTTTATTTATTATTTATTTATTTTATTATAATAAAATTTGTTTTATTATTTTATTTTGTATATTTTATTTTATTTTTGTAAATAATTGTTTACCTAAGGTTGTACATTTTTAAGAGCTGAGGCATCACTTTTTTGTAACTGCTAGAAAACTTAAGCCCTCAACTTTTCAAGATAGTATGGCAAAATGTATTCTGAATCCTGGAGACAGGAATGATAAAAGATGAAATAAAGTAACCTATATATTTGACAAGGAGCATTTGGATGGACTAGAAGAGGGTCAAACACTGGCATTAACATTAATATTTTCAAATACAGCTTTGCTGCTTCTATCCTTTGCTGGTATCCAAGTGGCCTGACTGGTTAGTAAATAATGAATGAATGAATGAATGAATGAATGAAGATAAAGTCCCATTAGCCCTTGACATAAGTGTCCACATACATTTTAGGTGGAATATTATAATTTCTAGATCAACAAAACATAAATTTTAGGAAGTGACCTTAGTTACTAGAACTTTTACCATTCTCCACTATGTTTGGTATTGAGTTTTAGTCAATGAAATCCTTAAAAATAGAATATTTTCAACATAAACTGGAATAATAGTTTTATTTTAAAAATAATGATAGCAAGTTTCAGGATCTTCTACTGTACATGAAAGATCAATTACATTCTACATAGTGAATTTTAGAAAGTAGAAATGTTTATAAGGGTTTACAATGAAAAGGTAGTTCTCAAACTTTAGCATGCATTATAAATTTCTGGAGAACCTTGTATAACACAGAATGCTTGATCTCTTTCACAGAGTTTTTAATTAAGTAGGTCTGGGAATGTGTGAATTTTGTATTTTGTGGTAAGTCTTGGACAATGCTAATGAGCTAATTTAAGAACTACAAAAGCACCAAATTTACTCATCTTCAAATTAATGCTGTTTTTTCTCAAATGCCCAATTATCTTCAATCCTCTATTTTTCCATAATTCTACTTGAGGTTTTATTAAATATTGCCCAACAGGTTTAATGATTACTGGATTTAATTTTTTTGAACATACTATTTTTTTCATAAAACATTAACTTCAATATTTATCCTCTGCACAGTATGCAAAATTATTAGAAATGTTGAGTCCCACTGTTGGATATGTATAACTAGTACTCTGTTACTTCAGTCATTCAACATATATTCATTGAAAAATACCTGTTTGCCAGGCATTCACACTAGACCCTGGAAATGCAGCAGTAAGTTGAACAGACATGCTCCTCACAAATTGGGGCTTACAGTCTTTTAGGAAAGACTGATGTCAACCAAGTATGTGTAATAAGAATGCAAAATAACATAGTCTTATATAGATAGAAAAAAAAAAGGAATCTAAAGTGAGCTTGGGCATTAGGAACACTTCCTTAAAGACAGACTTTGACTGATATCCGAAGAACAAGCAAGCATGTAATGCATAAATTATTTATGTGAGTGAGAGATGTCATGAGACAATTAACCCTTTATTGACCAAATAACTCTGAAAGTACTCCAGTAAATTGTGAAATAATTATCAATTTAAAAGTATATATAACAGGCACTGCACACGGAGGGACATTGAAGGGACACAAATCATACTCCATATATATGAGACAGTTCATTAAATTTGGTGGGAGGCAGTGAGCGAAGGTGGGGAAAGGGGAGTGGATCTAAATGCCATGAAACTATATTGTGTGAAATTCACAAAAATTCAATTAAAATGCAAAAAAGAAAATATAAAAGCTAGAGGAATCATTTTGAATGCCTGTCTTTTTGTAATTGAAATCTTCTTTTTGAAATTAGCAAAGTCTTTTTGGGTCCATCTGAGGTGAGTAATTATAATTCAAGTTTGTTGTGGTTCAAATTGAGCCTCTTTTCCACCAGTACCATAGAGCAAACATTGTATCTGTTCAGTATAATCAGCATTTAATTCCCCATGTGAAAACCAGCCTTCTGTGGTTTAACTACATGGTTAGTTTCATTTTGTTTCATCTTTCATTTAGTGCGACTATATATAGATCAGACATGCAGTGTTAACAGTGGTACACAACTATAAATTAGGGAGTAATTTCTAAAAAGAAAATAATCCTATTCAGATAAGAAATACATAGACTTTTGGATACTCATGATTGGTTATCATTTTCCCTTCATTTATATATAGTAACAGCTTGCATATAAGTAAAAACACGTTGTTGTTTTTCCTGACTGCAATGTTTAAAACTTCATTCCTTAAAAGAAAAGGATGTTAAGTTGATTATAATCGCTGTATTCTCCTTCAAATTACCTAATACTAACTGGAAGGAAATTCGCTAGTTGACAGCAAAATTATATTTAGGAGAAACTGAGGCACTTAAAGTTATTAGCCGTAAAATAGGCTTTTCTTACCAGCAATCCGTTTGAAAGAAATTAGTCTATAGAAATTCAAATGACAGCTTCCCCCTTGGAGTTGTTTGTCAATATTTTGAGGAAAATAGCCTATAATTTGAAAATGTACATAAAGCAATGTGAACAAAATCTAATCTTAACAATGAACCATAAACACTTTTGAGACTTTCCATATCTTCTACAATTCTAGTCAAACTGTTCTCTCAAGTCATCACTTAGACTTGAGCCCCCCAGAAGCTTCTTTTCAAGGATTTTTGTTCATTTTGTTTTCCATAAACTGAGTGCTCTTCCTTCTAAGCATTTCAAAGCACTACCTGTGAGCCAAGGATTAACTTAATTCCCGCCTGCTGGTTTCCTCCTTCCACATTTTCTGACTTTATTAGTCTAAATTTTCTGTTTTTCTACTTTTCTGCCTATTCTGCAGATGGTAATGGAGTTGTGTGCAGCAGGCTCAGTCACTGATATAGTGAGGATGACAAGAAATCAAAGTTTAAAAGAAGATTGGATTGCTTATATCTGTCGAGAAATCCTTCAGGTGAGTATTCATATAATACTTCTCTCCTGGTCAATGAACCTGAAAATAAGATAGAAGATATTATTGCACAAAACCTTATCCTGCATATATGACTAATAATTCTAAACATAAACTATGAATAGGGAAGCAAAAAACCAAAAGCTTTGGTGAAAGCAAATGTTTAGATGGCGCCCTTCAATATGAAGGTACACCACAAGAAAATCTTTCCAAATCATACCCTTTAATGGCTCTGTGAGAGTCAAACTACTGGGTTCACTAGATCATAGGAATAACCTTGTGAGCTAATTATTATGTTAGAATTCATTTTTAAAGGTATAGCACTATCATCCTAGATTAAAATGAGGGTAAATCAGGGAAAGCCAGTGTTGTATAGAATAGCCCCAAACCATCTGCAGCCTTAAAAATGAAGGCAAATGCCATCTTTGAATATTGGCTCACATTTTTTATTTCTAACATCAACTTGAATGAGAGTAGCGAGCTTCTTTGTCAAATTCAATAGTTCTTTGAGGCTTAAGTTCTTAGGGTTACCAAGAAAGGATATTAAGTGACCGAACAGCACCCCCAACACTGTTAGAATGCCATTCTTCCCATTTTTTAAAAATTTTTACAAAAACTTTATTGAGAATTTCATACATAATATATAAGAGTTTTTGATCAAATCCATGCCCACTTCCTCCCCTCCAACATCGCCCCCCAAAGAGGTAACCCTAAAGTCTTTAAAGGATTAGATACAAGCTCCCAAATACTTTTGACATTTTTGGCCTTGGAACAGAGTATGTTGCTAATAGGCCCAAGGACATTTTGACTTTCAGACAAGCAACTGGCTACATTTCTTTGGAGTCTTTTTACCCTAACTGCCTAGCCAATTCCTACCTCCTCTTCTTATCACACCATCCTCTGAAGAGGTTACCCAAATCGCCAGTAGAAATAGGGACGCCGACCACTCTGGCTTCTTCCATGCTGAACAGGGGCGCAGGGTGAGGCAATTGGGGTACCCCTTCAATGGGTCTATCTAAAAGACTCCCAAATTGCATAACTCCTATCTGTAGGGAGTTATCATGCCATCCTCTGAAGGGGTTACCCAAATTGCCAATAAGGAATAGGGACACCGACCGCTCTGGCTTCTTCCATGCTGAGCAGGGACGCAGGGTGAGGCAATTGGAGTACCCCTTCAGTGGGTCTATCTAAAAGACTCATTCTTCCCATTTTTTCTTGGATTTGTTTTGATAAAATGTAAATGTTTGAGTGCAAATGATACACTAAATTTAAAATCCAGTTCACCATGTGCTATTTATATAACCTTTAGGGAATACCTTTAGTTTCCTAAGTCTGGCACTCCTCCTGTCTCCTGGAGAGTGGTAACACAACCTCCAATGTCTTAGCAAAATGCCTGGCAAAGAATAGATGTTTATTTACACTTTCAAATTACAGATTGTTTTTCTCAATACAATGTTAGCTGTATTGATTATTACTTCTATTATTAATGTCTGACTTGTGTCTGCGGTGATTGCACTGCAGCTTAACGCTGAATACCATGTCATGGTTTTAGCCAGGTCACGGTAGTTTTAGTGGTGAACGTGCTGGAGCCAACACAATTTGTAAATGATTTAAAATGAATTCCCATATTCCTTTAAATTCTAGACCTACAGGCCTCGCCAGAAAATATTTTGGACTATACAAATGTTTGGATCAGGAATAGAGCAAAAACACTTAATAGGATGTCCAGATCTCTACTGTCATGACAATTCAGAAATGCAAAGTTTATAAAAGAAGGTGAAGTGCCCCAGTCTATACAAACATTAATATTTAGTGTTCTTTTTCTTTCATAAGTGTTCTGATTTATTTTCCTTTCCTTATACCCAAAAGTAGTTATTTCTGGGAACTGGTTGAAGTCATTCCAGCCTAAAGAAAAAAGTTTGTCTGAAAAACCAAGTGGGCCATTATTCTTACCAAAGTTTCTGAAAGTACTTAAAATGCTACCAGAAGATAAAAAAATGTATTTATTTGGCTTTAATATATATGTATCTGCAGGGCTTAGCTCACCTTCATTCACACCGAGTAATTCACCGGGATATCAAAGGTCAAAATGTGCTGCTGACTCACAATGCTGAAGTCAAACTGGGTAAGTTGATTCCTGCAATATTCTAGATGAGCAGAAAGCTAAGAAAACTGCTTTTTTGTCATGTGCATACCAACATACCAACTTCTAAGTGGCTGAATAATCTCTCCAGCCCTATAAGAGAATTTTTTTGAAGAATATCAGTAATCCTTTAAAATACTTAAACATAAATTGCTTATTTGCATTTGTCTTTGAATATTTAAAGAAATTTTGTTGATCAGAAGTAATGCTGCAATAGGCAAATCAAACTGAATTAGAAATAAACAGAACATCACTACATTTGTATTTCAGCATTGAGTGGCATAATTTATTTGAAAATAATCACACAATTTTTCACATAGGTATGAAAGGAATAATGTATTGTGCTTACTAATATTTAAGATAGATACTGATGGTTGATTTTAAAATAATAACATATAAGTTATGTCAACCATATATATAGCATCAGAAAGCCTCATCGATAGAGAATCAAAATCATTATTTCAAATTATATCAATTCTTTGATAATGTCTCTTAACGTGATAAGACACTTTTCACTTTCTTGCTAAATATGTAGAGATTTTTGTCATTACTTGAGGAACTATTTAGTGAATATTTGTGGAAGAAGAATGAAGTAGCAATAGTTTGTTCTTGAAAAAAAAGTAATTTTGAGAAAGTCTTTTCTCTTGTATTTTAGATACAAGCTACATACATCTACAAAGCTAGCAGCATAATTTTAAGAAACTGCATTGAAATCCATGAGTCATATACATTTCACATTCAAATACACAAGATTTGTAGTCCACCATTAATCTATATCCTGTGTTCACATATATGGCAACATTCCCCACCCCTGAGTCAAGTTGATGATAATCCCAAACATTTGTAATATAAAAAAAGAAAGAAAATAAAAAGCCACTTAAATACCTCTCTCAAAGCTCTTTCACTAAAATTAATGTACTTTACTCTTGAGTGGTGTTAAATTAGAATTTAATCAGGCTTATTTTACTCATAATCCTCATGCAGTTTGATTTAGATTTCATAGATAATACTAAATTTATATATATATGAACAAAATATTTTAAGGCAAACACAATGATAGTCAAAGAATGTGATACTATGGAAAGAGATGGGAAGATGGTTAGATTGCAGTTGTGTTTGATCAGTAATCACTGTATCTCGGTTCCTTGTATGATTAATGAAAATAAAAATACTCCATCATTCACTTTTCACCTCTATCTTTTATCATAACCTTTTTTATCCCATTGCAATTTGAAGCCTCTTTATCACTGTTTCATCTAGTCTTTTATCTACTTGTGGGCCTGAGAAATATATGACGTATTCCTTTATAGCCTTCATGGGTATTTCTTGGCTCTTAAAATTTGCTCTTAGGTAGTGCAAGTGTTGAACTATTATTTAATCCACATATTTTTGAAATGTCTAAATAATGAGATTGTTCAGCAGCCGTGATCTTCAAAATATCTGGAATATTTCTTGTCTTTGTTAGATCCTTTCTGAAAGAGTGCCTCAAGCTATTAATATTGCTTCATTTTTCTTTTCTTCCACTAAATTCTTCAAGCTGCTTTTCAGTCAGTTTTGCTAACCATCTTCTAGCTTCCCAGAAACCATTATAAATTAGAAAATCAACTTCGTATTTCAACTTTTATTTTTTTTGGAATAAACAACTTCAGTCTACTTCAGTCCTTTTCTGTTTCTCAGGATACCATACTAAATATTTTCTTATAATGTATCCCACAGATGAATGAAAAGCTGAACTTTTATAGTATAAAGCTAGGATGTAGATATACCAGACAATACTTACACCTGATTCAGAAGACCTGTATAATCATTTCAATTATAGCAAAAAACTTCCTTTTGTTTATCAGTGAGATTGGCATTTCCAATGTCATGGGCGAGGCTTCCTAAATTTTAATAAGATTTACATGACTAAAATATGGTTTATAGTGCTATTTATCCTTTAGCTTGGTGGCAGATCCAAATACCACATATGTTATCACTTCCGAGATTCAGCATATACCAGTGGAACTTTAATATTCATGATAAACCTTTAGCCAAACATACTTTAGATTTATAACAGCATGGCTGGATCTCATTCCAACATAAATAGCCGCAAAAGTTCATTTCCCAGTATTCCTGGAGTGGGCTCCATAGTAAAGTTTGCTGGGCCAGAAAGAAAATCAGTTATCCATTGATTTTTATAGTGCCTTTCCAAGTTAAAGAAATAACATTGAGATTTGTGTTTCTGATTCATTATTTTGATATATGTAGTGGATTTTGGAGTGAGTGCCCAGGTGAGCAGAACTCATGGACGGAGAAATAGCTTCATTGGTACACCATACTGGATGGCACCTGAAGTGATTAATTGTGATGAGGACCCACGAAGCTCCTATGATTACAGGGTAAGTATAAATATTCAGAGAGTGACGATCACAATTTGAAAAGAATTTTAAGTGCATTCATTTTTTTAAAGATTTATTTATTTGCTTATTTGTGTATATGTGAACCTATATGAGTGTATGTGTTTCTGTATCTGTGGGTGCCCATGGAGACCAGAAGAAGGCATCTGGTTCCCTAGTTCTGAAGTTACAGGCATTTGTGATCCATCTGACCTAGGTGCTGAATATATCTAAACTCTGGTCCTCAGAATTGAGCAACTAGTGCTCTTGACCATTGAGCTACTTCTCCAGCCCTGACTAAAGTTATCCTAATGATAAAACATAAAATGAAGCAGGGCGTGATGGCACACGCCTTTAATCCCAGCACTCCCGAGGCAGAGGCAGGCAGATCTCGAAGCATTCAAGGCCAGCCAAGTCTACATAGAGAGTTCCAGCCCAGCTGGGGATACAGGGAGACCCTGTCTCAAAAAGACCAAAAATTAAAAAGAAAAGAAAAGAAAAAGAAAAATCTTCCTTTTAAATGGAATCTAATGAGAATTATCCCTCTATTCCTACATGTGGTTTATAGTACACATAAGATATTTTCTAATAAGGTAGACGAATGCTGGCAGGTCTTCAAATTTGGGAGAGAATGCTTAGTTCCTGTTGCTGCCAATGTCTCTCTCTCTCTCTCTCTCTCTCTTTATATATCTCTGCCCCCCCACACATATGCACACATATATATATATATATATATATATATATATATGTATATTGCTCAGCTTTATTTGGAAATTTAAGTTCCAAGGACAGAGGCTTTTTTCACTTAATAAATTGAATCCAGGCCTGCTAACTCAAGACTGTATTCCCAACTACTTGATAGGCTGAGGCAGGAGTATTACAAATTCAAGGCTTTCTCAAACTATGAAGTGAGTTTAAGACCTGCCTAGGGAACTTTACAAGACATTGTATCAAAATTAAAGAATGAAAAATAAGGCTGGGGCACAGGTCAGTGGTAAAAAGCTTAGTATCTAGTATTCATGAGGCCCTAATTTTAATCACCAGTAACACAAATAAGAAATGGACATAAAGCTAATTATTAATCCTCACAAATTAAAGAATATAAAACAATAATTTGACTAATGGTATAATGGAGAAAATCTTTGGCATAGGGATCATTTCCAAAACAATATGTATCAAAGGAACAAATCAATTAACAAAAATTTGTGTGATTTATTAAAATTTCAAATGAAAGTTCAATGTAGAATGCATATGTATATATATACATATAAACATACATTTAAAAACCTGGATATGGAAAGAAAAAAAACTGTCAATTTGCTATAAATTAGAGAAACCTCACTCACTCTCCACATCATATGCCTTTCAAATAATTCACTCCTGTCTCTCTGTGAAACTCAGGACTCAGTACTTGAAGCTGATGAATTTAAGTTTCATCTCTTTTCCATTTCCTCAAATGTCCTTTGCTTTTCTATAATATGATTATTTGTAAGAGCCTAGTGCATGTTCAGTACTACATTAGGAACCATGACCAACTATGGATGCAAAGTTCTACAAGTCGTTTACTGTAGAGCACACTGTTTAAATATGTATAAATGTGGAAGCATTCCAAGCAATTTCCCATGTGTTATTTATTTTTATTTTTAAATCTCAGCATAACTGAAAGAAATTTTGAGCTTAGAATATCACAAAAGTCATAGTAAGAGATTCATAAACTGAGGTTCCAAAAATTCAGTGAACTAATTTAGGATTCAGCCAGTGTGCTTCTAGTACTGTGGCCTTTCCACGGGTTTTGTTTAAATTGCATTTTATTTATTTACTGTGTGTGTGTGTACCTCTGAATGTGTATGATGTCACACTTGTGGATGTCAAAGAACAGGTTTCAGATATCTGCTCTCTCCTTCCACCATGTGGGTCCAGGTGATTCACTCTTGTCATAAGGCTTGGCAGCAAGCACCTTTACCCATCTTACCAGACCCCTTTCCACACTTTGATAAACCAAGTAGAGTTAATAGTGGTGAGAATTATTTAAAAGAGCTTCATATTGAGTCTGGAAACTTCTGAAATATATATTTATTTAGGTAATAATTCATATGTAAATATTGGTAGATATATTTATATAGCATAATTTGTATATTAATGCTTAAATTGTAAACTATTAAATATATCAATGTTAATACATAAATTATATTTATATATTAAGTATGTGTATATACACATACACATACATATTAATCCTGTGAAGTGGATGTTATTATAAATAATAATTTTACATTGAGGGAAATTGATACACAAAATTAAATTGTTTACTCAAAATCACACGTTATCGATCTATATATTAGGATTTCTTTATAGAAGAATTGCAAGCACAGTGATAGTAGAAATGCATACAAGATGAATTTTCCTTGCACTGAACCTCAATCCGTACGAATCTGTGCTTTACTAAGTAAGGTGCTAGCTGGTCTCAAACTCAGATAATAGATTCTTGTAATTTCAATCTATAATGAAGAAGCTTCATTATTGAAAACCCACAATATGTCTCTACAACTGACATCCCCATCACGACCAAAGGTGTTTGAGATTTTTAATATTAATTTGCCATTTTAAGAGGTGTTTCGTCATTTTTTTTTTTTTTTAGAGTGATGTTTGGTCTGTGGGAATCACTGCTATTGAAATGGCTGAAGGGGCGCCTCGTAAGTACAATGTTTGATATGCTTGTCCTATTTTAAAGGTTAAACGTACTGTACCAATCTGTCTGTCTGGAAGGTGATATTATCTTTTGTACAAGTCAGCTTTTATGTGGCTACGTAGGTGTCACAACATATGACAAACCACAAATGGTGGTCAGTAATTATCAAATGCTTCTGTTAAAGTCAACAGATTTGGATATATAAAAGTAACTTAGCCGGGCGTGGTGGCGCACGCCTTTAATCCCAGCACTTGGGAGGCAGGGGCAGGAGGATCTCTGTGAGTTCAAGGCCAGCCTGGTCTACATAGTGAGTTCCAGGACAGCTGGGGTTACAGGGAAACCCTGTCTCAAAAAGACCAAAAGAAAAAAGTAACATACTTTTATCTTTCTTATACCTTATCCTTCTCTGTATGCATCTTTGTCCCTCTCTTTAATGGTGTGATGTACCTTGATTTGCTTAGAATGTAATATTTTCATTTTATAATTTTAACTCATAGGGAAAATATTGACTGAAGAATACACTCAGAAGTTTTTCAGAGTGTGAAAACTATAAGATTTAAAAGATGAGAGAAGGCCCAGAGATTCTAAACTCACAAGGAGGGAAAATAAGGTCGATTTGCCTATATAGATAATGGAAATGGCACAAATTTAATCATAAGCAATTTTAGATATCTGCCCTGCTAAAACTCTTTCACCACTATCCTTTAATGACTGAAGTATTAATTTGAATGAAAATGATTGCCATCAATTTAACTGCAGTAGTTCTCTAGGTTATGATAATTATCAACTCAGAGGGGATAGTTTTCCAAGCCAATGCTATCAGATGGTGTCCTCTAAGATATAGGTAAGAAAATTATCTACCTTTGATCTTTTATAAGTCAGGTTCTCCCAGAGAAATAGAGAAATCAGGGAAAGCATGCTTTATTATCAGGGAAAGGTTGCTTTTAACAACAGAAACCTGAACTCTTGCATGTCAGGATACTTTTTGGTTATATATAGGCATTTAACCAATATGGGACATTTAAAACAAGGCCAACACATTGCTAGCAGCCATTCAAACACCATAATAGTAAAAGTCATAAGTTGTATGAAAGTTTGACACTTCTGCTGGAAGAAACACAGGGTAAGGACACCAACTCCTCCTTATGAAGCCTATACACTAAGTCAGTTTACCTTCATTTGAACCACATTTCCTATTTTGGCATTCTCCTCAGAACTATGGAAATTAGTTTTAATATTGTCGATCATATTTGCTTATAGCCATTTAACCAGGAATGGAAAAACGGATATATTGGAACGTTTTGTTTAAAATTGAACTTTATCTTTAGTTACTGCACATTCATTTTTATCTGTTCATTCCTTAGCGTCTAATCAATAGAATATGTGAATGAACACTGAGACTATTCTTTGAAATAAGCAGCTTGCTCTGTAGTTACCATTTTTGCTCTTGCTAAACTTATCTGTTTCCCTTCACAGCTCTATGTAATCTTCAGCCGCTGGAGGCCCTGTTCGTTATTTTACGGGACTCTGCTCCCACAGTCAAATCCAGTGGATGGTAATGATGAAGCATAAATACATTGATTTGATATTTGTAAAGAAAAGTTTTCAATAATTTGGAGTTTCCAGCTTCAACATTTTTGTTGGACTGTCTTTCCTATAATCCTTTATCTTAACTTGGAAGTCTAAATGACCAGTTTTCATCAAGAACTAAGGAGCTAACTAGAAATAAGTAATATCCTCCCTAAATTGTGATGAGGATCTTACTGTGCTGTCACTAATGGACATTTTCAGCTCTTTCTCCGGTAATGAGATGAACCAATGGCAGTATTTGTGATACTTTTCTTTGTGCATAGAAATGCAGTCAGTGATTGGGATGTACAGCTCTGTCCATTGGCCCATTAACTTAAGCATCCACAAACTTAGATGATTTCCTCTATATTGCTACAGAACAGGAAAACTGGAAATTATTTTCTCTGAAGGTTGTTGATCTAGTTTAGCTCTTGTTTACTCTTATTAAAAATAATAATTATTAATTGATTGTTGACTTTTTAAATTTTAAATTAAATTTAACCCTTCTGGTACATTAAAGAGTTTAGGGTCCATCTTTTTGTATGTGCTATTTTACAAGACTATATTGTCCCAGTTATTAGCATCTTCCTTTTGAACTAAAATTTCCAAGCCTCTGCGGCTAACACTGTAAGTAAAACATTCGGGCTTCGGCGGATGACTTTTGTGGATTATGACCAATCTTCTCTCCCCGAATACATAAGCTACCTTAACCTTTTAGCTCCCACATTATTACATACATTTTACCATGTACATGCCAACTTGAAACTTCTATTATCTGAGTAAAAAATTATGATGACTCAACTTTTTATTTATGAGGTTCTGTTCTGTTTTGTTTCAATAGGGTCTCCCTGTTAGCCCCAGGTGGCCCTAAACTAGCCACATACATCAGGTTAGCCTCAATCTCAGAAATCTACATGTTTCTGCCTCCATAACACTGGGATTAAATGTGTGTGCCACCATGCCCAGCTTCATTTTGAGGTTTAATAGACATTATATAATGAGGTTTAATAGACGTTATATAATGTCTATTGTCAAGCTACAGATTGTTTGCTACTTTAAAAGCTGATTATACTTCAACAACTCTTTCAGAATATTTGACCTTCAAAGTGGCATGTTACTAAGATGAGTAGAGTGCAGCAGGCCCAGAAATTCTCTCTGCTCACTGTGGTTCATTTATTTCAGGTCCCGCAAGTTCCACAATTTCATGGAAAAGTGCATGGTAAAAAATTTCCTATTTCGTCCTACTTCTGGAAGCATGCTGCATCATCCTTTTGTTCGGGATATAAAAAATGAAAGGCACATTGTGGAGTCATTAACAAAGCATCTTACTGGGATCATTAAAAAAAGACAGAAAAAAGGTAGAATCTGCAAAGTTTTGTTTCATTGGAATGATTATTCAGATAAGAGCAGGTCTTAAATTTACTTACTGTTTTTGTATAAAAGTATGTGTTTAAGAATTTAATTGGGGGAGGGCTGGAGAGATGACTCAGCTGTTTAGAGTATTTGCTACTCTTTGAGAGGACCTGAGTTCAGTTTCCAGTGAGTGGCTCACAACTGCCTGGAACTCTAGTTCCAGAGTATCCAACACCTCTGGCCTCAGCAGGCACTTGCACTCACATGCACATACCCAGACATAAACACACTCATACATGTAATTTTTAAAAATCTTTTAAAAAGACCTAAGTGAAAACTTTGAGGTTTTTGATTTTCAATAGTGAGTTTCTTCAATAGTGTATGGTTTAATAATTCAATTACCTCTTTCCTGAGCACTCATCTCTAAGATTATATTACTCTTATACCTTTGAAGTATTCATATTTCAAAGACAGAAAGCCTTAGCTTAAAATAGAATTTTGTAATGTGGCAATATTATTTTAAGTAAACTTCTAAGTGAAGATAATTTAATCAACTCTCTGGAGATAAATATGTTTGTAATCAACCATTTACTGACAGTTAATTTTGAAATAATTTTCTCATCATATATGAAGTTGGATTTACACATGAAGTTTGTTTTACATGCTA
>NW_008355642.1:6268182-6271544 GCF_000622305.1 Nannospalax galili | reverse complement strand
ATATACCCACAATGAGAAGATGATTTTACTTAGTCTGGGAGAAAGTACTTCAGAAGCTCCAACTTCATATTTCATAGCAGGCTTTGCATTTAATTTCAGGAACTATAGACAGGTCTAGGGTAACAATGGAGTAAATGAAGATCAGGGAATCTGTAAATGATATCAGGCATGCTATCAGTTGACACCAGCTCAACAGTAGGATTGATTACAGTGTTAACTTGTCCTACCTGCAAAATTATGTGTCCTGTTTCCAAATGAGGATCAACAAGGTACATTTATGTACCTTCAAAAATGTATTTGGACCAGCTTCATAAAGGCAAGTTAGTCTAAAATTAGTGCAGGAACATCACACATTTTTTTTATTTTGAACATAATATATTTACTAATTCTTTGGGAATTTCCTACTAATGTATTTTGATCATCTTCATTCCACATTCTTTCCACTAGCTCCTTCCAGAACCACCCCCAACCTTACCACTCCCAATTTCATGTCATCTTTATTTTGTTAATAATATTTTTATTCTTTAAGAATTTTGTACAATGTACTTTGATTATATTCAACCCTCTTTCTCATCACCTCTCAGATGTAGCCCTACCTGCCTAGTCCCTGCAGAACTTCAAGTCCTTTCTTAAAAGTCCATCAAGGCCAGTGTGTGTTTGTCAAATACTCTTGGGTGTGAGTCCTTTTCCTGGAGGGTTTTCAACCCACTAGGGGCCATACCCTTAAAAAAAAACTTTCTCTTGCTCTACCAGAAGCTATCAAGTTGCCAATAGCTCCTCAGAGAGGGATAAGACTTCATGTCTACTGTCCCCCTCCATGCTAGGGTTTATGTATGGCCTGATCTTGTGAAGATCTTGTGCATGCAGTCAGTCACACCCTTGGTCAGTTCTTATATGCCTAGCCCTGTTATGTCCAAAAGCACTGTTTTGTTATAGTCATCCACTGCCCCTGGTTCTTAAAGTCCTTCCACCCGTCTTCTGTGAGGATCACTGAGCCTTGCAGGGAGGAATGTGATAGATATATATAATTTTGGTTGCCTAAGCAATTTAATACAGGAAATTAAAAGAAAACTCTTCCTTTTGTAAAATTCCATATTTCAATAGTAACAGCACAGCTCACAAGAAAGAAGCTGAATGCTTTAAATATATTAGTGTAAAACCAATATATGTAGACTGATTAGAGTCCTACCCAGAGAAACTCACTCAGGTTAACATTGTTAACCTGAGTGAGAAGACACACAGGTCCAAGTGATTAACTTCAGTGGGGAAAACAGGGTGTTCTTGCCACTACCTCCTGGAATGATGCACATAAATAAGCCTCCCCTGAGGCAGGATTAGAAACTTCAGTGGCTTCATCAAGCAGCCCAGGTGTCAATGGCTCTACATCCTAAGCCTTAGAAGTTTAAAAGTGACTAAGGTGAATTAAGTGCCTCTCTACTGACTGTTTCTGCATTATTTCCCCTTCTCTTTCTTAAAAAGGCTTGCCTCTGGTCTTTGAAAGAGAAGCAGCTATTATGGAACAGTACACCACAAGAAGATTCAGGTGTGTTGAAAAAACTGCATCTATAACTTGATAATAGCACTTTATATAAGACAGTTGATTAGATGCTGTTTTCTTTGGCTTAAAACAATGTAATCCTTCCTGGTATAAAAAGTAGCATACTTCTGTTTCTATGACATATTGTGTGAAAATGTTGAAAAGAATGGTTTATCTCTACTCTGAAATGTCTTAATATGTAGCAATGCAATGATCAAATGGAATACCAAGCTACATTAAAGATTTAATACATTAGCATTACAAATGTAATATGCAGGGTATTTCAGACATTTCAAGACAGATTGCAGAATGGTATACTGTTGCAGGGGGGAATCTAGCTCTTAAAACGGGTGCAGTTCCCCCGAAGGGCCCCATTCCACTGAAAAGTGTCATTGAATGGCAATCATTTGTATGTTTATTTCAGAGAACCTTTGGGCACTCATGAACTGAGAATTCCAACCAGCAGCAGATGCAGACCACTTAGAGTCCTACATGGAGAACCCCCTCAGCCTAGGTGGTTGCCTGATCAAGAAGAGCCACAGGTTCAAGTACTTCAGCAACTGCAGGGGGCAACCAGAGTGTTCATGCCACTACATACTCAGGATAGTGCACTTAAGCCTTTGCAGAAGCAGGCTCAGGCACCTCCACGACTATATAGAGCAGCTCAGGTGTTCAAGCCACTACAAACTCAGATTAAGGCTAAGGCATCTATACCTCTATACATGCAGATTAAGGCACCTCCACGACTAAGGAAGGCAGCCAGGGTCCTCATGCCAATACCTAGTCAGAGTATAACGCCTAGTCTTCTACAAGTACAAGCCCCCATACCTAAAGAGATCCAGGCTCAGGTCAAGACATTAGAATTGGACCAGCCTAAAGATCTGGACCAGGTGCCAGAAGAATTTCAGGGGCAAAATCAGGCATCTGAACAACAGCAAAGGCAGGGCCAGGCAGCTGAACAACAGCAAAGGCAGAATCAGATTCCTGAGCAGCATCTGGATCAGAATCAGGCACCCGAACAGCCAGAGGTACAAGAACAGGCTGCCGAGCCTGCACAAGCTGAGACTGAGGCAAAGCAACCTGAGTTATTACAAGTACATGCCCAGCTGTTCCTGCCTCTACTCTCACAGAACCATCATGTGCTCTTGCCACTTCATTTGGATACCCAGATACTAATTCCAATAGGGGGACAAAATGAAGGGTCATGTCAAGCACAGGCCTGGGCACTAGGGGCCTCACAGGCAGTTGACTCAGTTCAAGCATTGGTAGAGGGACTATCAAGAGACCTGCTTCGAGCCCCACACTCACATATCTCAAAGCCACTTGGTCCACTACAAACCCTGATGGAAAACTTGTCATCAAACATGTTTTACTCTCAACCAGAACAGACAAGGAAGAAAAAATCGAAAGTTTCTAGTCTAAGGCAAGCATTGGCAAAAAGGCTATCACCAAAGAGGTTCAGGGCAAAGTCATTATGGAGAATTGAAGAGTTTGAACTCTCAGATTTGGAAGCTGGCAGGAGACGGCGCCAACGTAGATGGGAGGACATTTTCAATCAGCATGAAGAGGA
Source organism: Nannospalax galili (assembly GCF_000622305.1). Lineage (NCBI taxonomy): Eukaryota > Metazoa > Chordata > Mammalia > Rodentia > Spalacidae > Nannospalax > Nannospalax galili. The sequence continues at coordinate 6,268,437 of NW_008355642.1, read as the reverse complement.
ACTGAGACAAGTTGAAAATGTAAGAATTTTTGATACTTTTCCTATGTGAAACCTGATGAGAAAAGATACGAGTTCATACTTAATTTTTTTCCTCTGTAAAAACAAATGAAATAAATATTCTATATTTTACCAAAAATTTAATAATTTATATGTCAAAAAGATCATTCTGAGCTTTCCAGATAACTGTGATCCAAAGATGAAAATTTTCTTTAATAATGAAAGTAATGGCTTAATGTATCTCCATAGGACTTGTGC
>NW_008355642.1:6188719-6267577 GCF_000622305.1 Nannospalax galili | reverse complement strand
GTGTGTGTGTGTGTGTGTGTGTGTGTGTGTGTTTGCTTTATTTTACCAATTATTCCCTAAACCGGTAAAGGGATAGCATACACACACTTAAAATTACTAAAATTCTAAAGTAACCTCCATTTTAATTCCTATAAAATATAAGTTGCTTATTTGTTATTTCTTTCCATAGAATGCAGGGCTACACTATTTGTGTGAATTACACTAATTTGTACTTCAGGATCCTTAAATCAGGCTAAAATGAGGAGAAATCTTAGGTTCCAAAACACTTTGTATACAGTTGTCATATTAATGACTTGTCTCCTTAATATGGCAGCATGTGTACACAATTAATCAGTGATGTGGCTGCACAGACCATGAAACAGGTTTCAACTCTGCACCTGTTGAAACGTAGAACAGTGTGTTAATGTCTCATTTTGGAACAGTCAATAAAACTTGATATTTCAAAACTCTCATATGTAAGTGGATAGAATTTGACTGGTGTTGTTTAATTTTACTTGACAACTTGAATCTGATAAAGAATAGTTTGTGTACTTGATAAGCAAACTAATTATGTCAGAAAAGATTGCAAAAATAGTTGTTTTCTAATCTCAATATTCATTTATATAAAAAGAATTGTTATATGATGATACTAAATTAAATGTCCATCTACATTTAATAATAATTGATTTAGTAATTGCAAATGAACCTTGCCTGAATAATAATAATTCTTTAGGCTTGTGCTCATTGAATCAATTGAACTCTTGCTAATTATCTAGAAGATTTAGCATATGAAATAGGTAAAGGCAGCATGAGAGGAATGGCTCAAAAGGGGAAATTGGTGCATAGCTCACAGAATACAAAGAGAGGCTGATGAGATTGCTCAGCAATAACAGCAGTGGCTGCTCTTGCAGAGGACCTGAGTTTGGTTCCCAGCACCCACATAGCAGCTAAAAACCATCTGTGACTCCAGTTCCAAGGGATCCAATGCCCTCTTTTGACCTTCTTGGATGTTATATGACACAGGTACACTTATACACATGCAGGCAAACACATGTACACATAAAATAAAAATAATAAATATTTTTTTTAAAAAAACTAAAAGAAGAAATTAGATGGAGAAGGTTAGGTATAAGTCGGGAATGATGAATATTTCGCAGAAATTAAGACTTATGACTACTCTCAAGGAGCTTTCCTAACCAGTTAGAGCTAATGGCATTTGCATTATTGAAAAAGGCTTGCATTTATCCCTGAAATATTCCTAGCACTATCAGCATAGGACATACATACTGTCATTATTTTTTAATATACATGTGAAAAGCTATTTTAAAATAGAAATCAAAGTCAGTGAATAATTGTTACCAATCCTGTGAGCCTAAGGTTCTTACACTGCATTCATATTGTTATTTTGTGTTCCTTAAAGAAAATATGAAAGAAATAGAATTCTTGACACTAGAAAGATATGTCTTTTGAAATAATCTGAAATTTAAGTAGAATTTAGAGACATGTCTGAGTGCTTTACATTACCAGTTGCAAATAATACACACATTTTCCTCATAATTCTTAAATGGAAGACCTAAGGGTGATTGACTAATTTGATTTATTAAACAATTTCTTAACCTCTGACCGCTTAATTTGGGAACAATAATTGTACCTCTTTATCTTGGATCTTTCAGTAATGTGGACCAACTTTGGAGTTACAACAGCTTACTAAATGTGAAAGTTAGGTTGCCATTATGTGGTAATCAAACTTTAAATCAGATTCTTAATCTATATTCCATGAATAAACTTAAGGAAGCCAATAGTTCCTCTGAAAATATACGCAAATATGTGTCTATATTCAGTTTTCTGTGGGCAGTTTATAATTTTCCTCAGATTCTGGAAGGGATGCATAACTGAAAACTATTAGAAGCTACTGGTATAAATCATTTTTAAGCATTTGGAAATTATTCTTTTCAGTTATATATTACGATTATTCAATTGTTCCTATCACTTGCATTCTAAAAACAATTTAATATTTATGTTCTTTTTTTGTTTCAAAGGACAACGAAGATGATTCATCAGACAATGATGAAGTGTTTCATTCAATTCAGGCTGAAGTCCAAATAGAGCCATACATTCCAAACCCTACAGGAAATGAGGTAAATTTCTCAATATAGTTGTTATGACATTAATAAGTACCTAGAAAAGTGGTTCTTAAACTTTTTGGTCTCTGGATCCCTTTATAATCTTAAATATTGAGAATGCTGGAAAGTTTTTTTCATTACATGAATTATGTCATTCAGCATTTAACTTACTGAAAACTAAAACCAAAAAGTACACATACATTTGGGCATAATAAATGAATTTAAATAAAAAATACCTATCTTGCACAGAACATCATTTTAGAGATAATGTCAGCATTTCACATTTTTTTCAGATCACTTTAATCTATTTTCCTTAACAGAAAACAGCTGAATAGTCATATCTACTTCAGCATTCAATATGTGGCCATATGTTGTGTTTTGTTGGAATATATGTGTAAGAATTGTCTTCTTGAATACAGGTAGCTGGAGAGGGAAAAGTTGTATAGAATTTTCAGATAATTGGGGATATTGTTGAGTTTTTTAGATAATTGCCCATATTCTTTGATAACATGCATAAACTAGACAAATAGAATTTAGAATAATACTAATGAAACTTTTTTTTTTTTTTTGGTGTTTTTGAGACAGGGTCTCCCTGTAGCCCCAGCTGGCCTGGAACTCACAGAGAACTCCCTGCCTCTGCCTCCCAAGTGCTGGGATTAAAGGCTTGTGCCACCACACCCAGCATAGTAATGAAATTTTGCATAATTAATATTATTAAAATCAATTTCCTTATCATTTGCTATGGATAGATGTTTTGCTTATACATGGTTTTTAATTTCAGGTATTCATCAGTTGGAGAATATTAGCTCACCGTGTGTACAGATGTTCCCAAATGCTTATGCTTGATTATACAATATCAAAACAGCCTTTATTAACATCACTACCAATTTCACCATAAATGTAACAGAGCATTCATAGACTGGCAAGTACACTGTGGCAGATATAAATTTAAAATTTCTAATTTTTCATTAAGAGCTCATGTTTTATCATTGCTAACAAATACTACCACTTTGATTTTTCTTAAATTTAGAAACTTGGGTCATTTAAAATATACACCAAATGCACAAAGTTCAATAGTTCATTTTAGTCATTCATTAAATAAAATTATTGGACATTAAAATGTGCATAATTCACTATACACCATAACCACATTTAACTTCTTGCTTGATTGTCCCTGTTCTGGTCCACTAATTGTGACTTAGTTTGAGCCAGTTAATCTGTGATTTATTTTCTTACATAGGAATAACTAAATCATTAAATGTCAGGTTGACTTCTCTTTTGATGACTTCATTAGTAGTATGCTATTCAGTAAACAAGTTGGTGTGGCTAAGATGGTGGATTTACTTCTTATGCAAAAAAGGTAGCATTATCATATTCAGCATCCCCTGCAGTCAATATTCAAAATTCTTTTTGGTCACTAGGAGATTAGTTAGCATGTGAATAACACTAACTCTTCTGTTGTGATGGTGGGTCTGGAGTCTCCTGGTTGTACATTATCTGCATAAGGTGCTTCAGAGAAATCTACTATGAAGTATTTGAAGGTTTTTGAATCGATACTAATACTCCTCTTAAGTGAATAACTAAGAGTAGTGCTTTATAAATCCTAAGCATTTACAGAAGGAACATAAAAGTGGATTTAATGAGAATAGTCAATAATGTCTTCATCTATACCTTAATATAGGACTTTAATTGTATTCTCAGATAGTAATTATTACCTTATGCTTGCCCCTAAGCTGGAACTGTAATGAATAATATTTGATTTGGAATGCATTATGTGTCTTAACATAAGCTTTTCTTACTAATTATTTTCTTCTTCCCAGTTTTCAGACCAAAGAGTAACAACTCGTATTAAGCCTTGGCTTTCTTATGTTTGATCATGATCTGCTTTTAGTGATACTGGCATTAGATTTCACAATGTTAATAAGCTTCTCGAGCCTAGTGTGCTTGATGGCAATGCATAATTGTAGTCCCAGCTATGGTAGAGGCTGAGGCAGGAGGATCACTTCAGCCCAGCAGTTTTAGGACAGTCTGGGTAACGTAGTGAGACTTTATAGAAAATAAATAAATAAAATAAAGTAATGGAATAAATTTTTAAAATTATTTTTATGTGTAGAAATATTATACCTGCATGTATGTAAGTGTACCCATGTTGTGCAGTGCCCACAGAGGACAGAGTGTCAGATTCCCCTGGAACTGGAGTTACAGATGGTTGTTAGCCACCATGTGAGCACTGGGAACCAAACTCAGGTCATCTGCAAGAGCAGGCAGTGCTCTTAACCCCTGAGCCATCTCTCCAGCCCTGAATAAAAAAAAACTTAAAACTTCTTGAGATCACTTCTTAAACCAAAAACCAATTATCTAAATCAAAAATAGAAAAGTTATTCAGGTAGATGCACATCTTGCATACTACAAAACATCTGGTTATATTTAAAATCACTCATTAGCTGAGTATTCAAGATTGACAGTGTTTTTCTCAAAAATATATCTGTTGGAGTGTAAGGACAGCTTTGATAGATCACTTCATGAAGAAAGAAAAATAATGTATTGAAAGTTAAGTGTATGACTCGATACACCTTAACATAAATGACAGAATACATGAAATCTAGTGGAGGGGGCAAAGGGAAGTTGCCTATGGGGAAGGGGGGTACAAAAATAATTAAGATGTTATACATGAAATATACAAAAATTCAATAAAAATATAAAAAATAAGATAGTTTTATAAATAGAAAAGGAAATTTTAATGAATTCTATGTGTGAGTGGCAGCCTTTGAAAATCTTGAGTTAGTATAGAAAGATGAGAAGTTGAACTTAAGTTCTTAAATTTTGGTTGAAAAGTACACAGAATTTTAGATGTTCTTTTGCCTGGTACATTTTTAGAAAAATCATTATCCTTCCCTGAGAAACTGATTATTTTAAAATAAAATGAAAATTTCGATTATAGGATTTCCAGACTATATTCTTATGCTATAGTTTAAAGAAACCAACAGAAATTATGGTTAAACAGTTCCAAAGTTAATAAGTAACTATGAAAATAAGATCTGTTTATAAGAATAGTATTTTAGCATAGATGTTTAGGAAAATATTTATGAGTAGAGGCATTTTCCAATGTAGTAATAACTCAAAAGAATTTATTGTCAAGAATTATACCAATACGTTGATTTTATTGCACCTCTAAGGCCCAAGAAAGATCTATGCCTTCCAATCAGGATCGTACACATCGTGTGAAATTTTCTTCAAGGTATGTGTATTTAGTTTTTGTTTTCAAATTACTCATATTTGTCACATGGAAAATTAAAATGTTTCTTTGACATTAATTTCTGTATGCAGTCAAAACTAAATTATCAGTCACATCAGGACCACTTGGCACAACAGGCTGACTTTTTTTTTTCTATTTTTTTTTATTTTAATTAAAAGAAGCATTTCATTACAACAGCATTAACCTATTCAATAACATTTTTTCTGAGCTAGGGTACATCTCTTTCAAAATTGGCTGTACATTTCTAGGTTTACAGATGAATTATTACGCTTATATAATCTTTTACTCATTATAAACTCTATAAGACATAAAATTAAATGAGGTTCCAACGTTTAAAAAAGATCTCCACTGCGTTGTCAAAACACACAGTTTCATACAGAAAAATTCATTTCAGGGCTCTTGACATTGAGACGTTTTCACATGCATTTCTAATCTCTATATACATGACTATCACTGGTCACAGTCACCCACCTTCTGAGCTCCTTGGCATCTGAGCATGAATACAAACTCGTCAGGTAGACAGAACAGGCTGACATTTTAAAAAATTTGACTATAGTGATCCATTAACACAATCATACATATTTGGTCATGTTCCTGTCCATGTCATTTAGATCAATAATTAGTAACAACTTTGAAAATATAATAAGTAATAACAATTAATTATTTGAGATCATTTAATTAGTTGTAAGGCTAAATAAATTTCCAGTGAGTTTTCTTGTAGGTACCACATGCTCAAATACAAATTATTTGTAACTATAGAAGTTACTGTCATAGACTAGAAAAGCCTGAAAATGTCCTCTGTGGTCAAAATTAAATATAAGACTCAATATTATATAAATAAGACATCATATATAATATTGTACCTCTTCATTTTCTTTTTAATCTTTATAGTACTATTGATTTGATTTCAGTAATTTTTAAAGATCATATTCCATATGGTAGGTGTTATATACTATGCAGTGAATTGGAAAGCTGTATTTTAAAGTAGATTTTCTTTGAAAATTGGATCCCTCCAGAAAAATTCACATTGGAGAAAAATTAACCTATATTAATTTAGACTGTGCCTCAGGTAAATATCTAATGACCACTCACTGCATTAAAGATACTAGATAGGGCTGCTCAGATAACATTGGATAAAGACACTTGGTACCAAGCCTGATGATCTGAGTTCAGTTACTTGGACCCACATGGTAGAAGGAAAAGGCTTACCTTCCTCAAGTTGTCCACTGACTTCCACATATGTGAATGTTTGCTCCTATACACATACACACACATAAAATATAATAAAAGATAAATTCAAATAAAGTACTAAAGTTACTAGAAAGTATGGTCAGATGGAAAGAATTCCTAGATATATATATATATATCCCTACATCATTTTAATTGAATTTTGTGGTTTTCATGCAATGCACCTTAATCATATTTAGCCCACTTCCTTATCTGCACCCCCATATCCTATCCACAAGACACCATGCATTGTGTCATCTATATTAAGGGCTACTGAGTCAAGTTTGTGTCCCCAGATGTCCCTTGGTATGAATTCATCCATGGAGCCTGTTCAGCCTGTCAAGCATTACTCACTTAAAGATCAACCTTTCCCTCACCCACCAATCATCAGTTGCCAATATTTCCTACCAAAGTTGTGGCCTCCTGCCCATTTCCTGTTTTATGCTGGTTAAACCGTAGAGCTTTGTCTTCCTATTAAACTCGTGTGGAGAAAGTTTTAAATATTATAAATCAATATTGAAAAATCTTGTTATCTCTACACTCAACAGATGATACTTCTGACTTCAAAGAGAAGAAATCAGCTTAGTTTTCAATAATTGCTTCTAGTACAGTGGAGCATAATGTTAATAGAATTCAGTATACAAAAATAAGCGTAATGTTAAATTGAGATTGTTCACTTCACAAGGGACTTTTCATTTACACATAACAAATTCATCACCTTTAAATTTATAAAATTAATTTAAATGAAAGTTGATGGTTTTCTTAAAATGCCAAGCAATACTAACATCTTTTCCAGTTATAAGCCTAAATCAACAAAGAAAATCCCATAAAGAATACCTAAAACAAAAATAAAATTTATCAACAGTCTCCTTTGAATTTGAATACTATAAGTGAATTTGAATACTACTTAAAGTACTGTACCTATCTATCCAGACTATACCTATTGAAATTTTGAGTGAGATATTAAAAACATGAATTATAAGCATTTAAAATAGGATAATAGTGAAATATTTTGTATAATAATAACTAATATTGTCATGTGAAAACCCTCACATACATTATAAGATTATGTATGGTTTTTTGCTGTTATCCAGGTAATAATAAGAACATTACCTTAAGAGTTTATAGAAAGTTTTTATGCGAAGGAAATATATACTACATTGAAAAGTGGTTTTTTAAATTCCTATCTTTTTGAAACTGTTTCTGTTATAGACAAAATAGCAGGGTTTGGGAGGGCAGAAATTAGAAGAAAATAAGTACTTTTTCATTGTGATGCACAGTAACTTTAAGAAAAGCTTTCTACGTTGAGTTGTACATACCATTTATGCGTGTTAGGACATGGCACGTGCTTTTCTGTCTTTTTATCAGTGTTTCTCAGCGGTCCTTTTCGGAGCAAGCTCAGAAGCCCATTGACATCACACAGAGGCGTTCACAAAATCCTCAGAATTGCCAAGCAGCATCAGGTGATTAAAATCTCAAATTTTCAACAGTCAGAACACAGGCCTAATATTTACCAGTTTATAATACAGAAGTCAAGAATAATTTCAAGAAGGAATGAATGAAAAAATGTTAGTGAGGCTAAATAATATTAGGACTAGAAGGCAACTGGACTTGGTATTTAAGTGATTAGTGATTACCTCTGAGAAATGGAAAACGATTACTCTTTAGTTCCCTTACTGCATAAGAAATACATGAAGGAAACTTTAGAGAATATTCCTCAATTAGGCAAAATATATTAGGCAACCTTTAGAATGTTAAGGAGAATTGTTGTGAAAATGAGTTTTACTTATCAGTTTATTTCACCTCCAAAAATATCATATACATAATATCTCATAAATATTTCCTAAATGTTACAGACTGATGATTTTATTCAGAGTACATAAAAGGTTAATTGACCAAATCATATTAAGGTATCTTCACAGATTTTGGAATTTCAATAAAATATTTTATTATGTATGATGTACATTTGAGTTTAAATTTTTTTAATTTATTAATTTTTCATGTGTATTAGTGTTTTGCCTCAGTGTATGTAAAGTGTACTGTGGTCTAGTGGTTAGGATTCAGCACTTTCAAATGCTCTGTCACATAAGACAAAAAAGAATATTTCATTTACTGTATAAAGTTATTTCACAAAAGTTATTTCCTATCAATTATAGTTTCCAGCTTTACAAATTTGTTAACTTCTATGATTTTTGTTCACTCCTTTTTATTTAAATACTTGAGACTATATCACTGTATAAAAACTGGGAAGGTTTAAAGTTGTAGTCAAATCCAGAGTCAAGACTAATCTTTCATCTTCTAAATATATTTTGGGCCTCTCTTTTTCTCCTTCTTAGCATGTATGTGCACTGGAACTCACCACCCTTTCAATTCTTGATACATTCTTTGATCTCTGATGAATTTACATGGTTCTGAATCTTACTTTGTACTTTCTTACACAGAAATATTTATCAAGTGTACAGTAAATATTGAAGACTAGGATGTTTTATAGGTCCACAGAATGCACAAAACTTAAGCATGTTACTACCTTTGAAATCAGAACTTACGATCCTGGCCCCATAATTATCAATAAGTTGATATTTCCTTAATGGAATTACAAAGGTTGCAAGAAAAAGCAAGTGATTAAATTGGTACACTACAAAAATGAAAGCAGTCACTGAAATCGCAATTGTTATTAATGTATTTTCGCTGTTCCATAGAATCATCTTCTGAGGAGGAGAGTCCTGTAGTTAGGAGGAAGTCCCAGTCATCACCGCCTTATTCAACTATTGATCAGGAGTTACTGATTGATATCCATGTAGGTTTATATTATAACATATTTACATCTATTTTTAGTTTCAGTTTGTTTTGACCTATACTTTCTCACTTTAAAAATGCTCAGTTTAAAGGGTATAACTTTTCATATTAATCTTTTTAAAATACATCACATTCTTAAAGCAAGCATCCAGAATACAAAATTTATACGTTAAAATTGAAATCAGATGATGTGTATTAATCAGGTACCGTTTTATTTTTATGCTTTTGTGTCATGATGTATTCATGAGCGATACAGGGAATATATGCCCAGTAGTAGAATGCTTGCTTAGCATGCTCAAGGTCCTTGGTTCAATCACAGTACTACACAAAGCAAAAATAGAGTATAGCAGAAAGAAGATTTGGTAAACAGGTACTTCTAGAAGCTAAGCTCAGGCTAAGAGGTTGAAGTTGCATGTTCAACTTTAAGTGTTCCTTGAATAACAAAACAAGTAAAACTCTGAGTGAAAAATAAAGCATCTTCTGATTACACAAGTAAAATTTGCCTGAAGCTTTTACAGTGTGCTTGCAGATAATTTAATTCTATTTTAATAATTTCTCCTACTCTATGATACACTTTCCCTGGTTCAGATGTTCCTATATGACACACAGCATAGCAGTTGCATTTGTACTCGTTTGCTTTTGAGAGTTGTTTGAGATAATTTAAGATAACCTATAGTATATACAGACAAAAATGGGAAAATAACCTATTTCAAAAGTCATGCCTTGATCTCAATGTCAGGATAAAACAAAAGAAAAACTGTGTGTAGACCATACTCTCCAGCATCAGAAGCAAATGTCTACTCCCCAGCAGGCAAATAAGGTTAATTTAAAAAAAGTGAGTAGACTTTGCTATGTGAGCCTCAAAGTCCACTAATAATCACTACTGCCTGGGTTTTGGCATCTCATCCTCACTGAAATATTTGTTCTGCTTGGTGAGTGGACACCTTGTTTTAATCAAGAATATATTTGAACATATTTTTAATTGTTATAATCTTGAAAAATTCCAATCTAGAAGAAAACAAGAGGTTAATAGATACTACATTAACCTTTCTTGTGCACACAGGTTCCAGATGGATTTAAAGTAGGAAAAATATCACCCCCTGTATACTTGACAAATGAATGGGTAGGCTATAATGCACTCTCTGAAATCTTCTGGGATGATTGGTTAATTCCTGCACCTGTCATTCAGCAACCTGAAGAGGATGGTGATTATGTTGAGCTCTATGATGCTGGTGCTGATACTGATGGTGATGAGAATGGTTCTAATCATGCTCATGAAGATACCTATGGCCATGTCAATGGCAATGATGGCTTGAATAACCAGATTGATCAAGCAAATGATGTCTGTGAAGACGATGTTGATAACTACAAAGATGAGTCTGTTCATGACATAAATGATAATCATGATGGACCAAGGTGGGTTTGTGTGTATTATTATACTATGGATGTTTATGAATTCAGGATTATTTGCATATTTGGTTTATTTTTAAATATAATAGAAGCTTAATGAATTATACTTTCATATTAGTAAATTTTCAATATGTAATTTAAGTTTTTCATGCAGAATACTTAATTTGGAATTATATAGTATCTATATTCAGTTATTTATTAGCTTCTTTACAACTGAAATTTTCTGTGTGTTAAAATTAGTACCATGAAATCTTCCTTCCCTTTAAAGATCACAATGAGAAATAGAGTAAAATATGAAATATTTTATAAGTATTTATGAATATAGCTGTGCATTTCTCAAATAGTTGTGACTTTGACACATCTACTAAACTTAAGATGATCTGTAATTATTGCTTGACACACAAACATGAGTACCTGAAGTTTGATCCCTAGCACTCACCTAAAAAAGCCAGGCATGGATCTATCCCTTGGAGTCTGGTCAATCTACCAGACATTATACCAGTAAGGAAAATTGACTCTTCCTCCCCCAACATCCATCAACTACCAGTAGGTCCTCAGCTGGGGCTAGATCTTCCTGCCCACCTCCCTGAGACTTGTTGGGCCTCTGTCTGGCTTGGGTTTGCACAGGTCTTGTCCACGCTATCACAAGCACCTTGGGGAGAGGTAAGAGGCAGTATATGATCAAAATACATTATATAAAATACTCAAATCAATACTGTTCATAGACTCACCCTAAGGAAAGAGATGATCTTTACTTGGTTAATTTAAATTAGTTGAGAAGTTAGCAAGAGATCTTTTGGGGCTTTTTCAAGTAAATATATCTACATAGAATTCAAGTACCACATAACTTTGCATCTATAATCACCCTGGGGACATAGGTTCGATGTTATCTCTTATGCAAAAAGGTTGCTGAGCATTTTTAAAGCTTTAGCACTATTAAAATCCTCACAAAATGATAATATTGGTTCTTAAATTATGAAGCCTATATTGCCTGAACTTCCTGGTAAGCGAATTTGACCAAAGGAATTCTACAATAAAGCAGACAATAGACATGTAAATCAGTGCAAGCAGATGTTAACATTACCATAATCAAGAATATTGAAAGAAAAATATTATAATATTATGTGAGTTTGATCAGTAATGTGCTTGTGAAATTTATTTGTATAGTCTATTATTTGAAAAGGTGCATTTTCTGTTGCTAATCAGCCATATGTACATAAAAACAAAGGGAAGTTCATTTCCTATAGTCATCCAAATGAAGACAAAGTATTGACAGTGGCTATGATTTTTGTTCAGTATTTAATATTGGCAGATCATTGGGGTATTTTTGTCTATATAATACCAAAGCCTTCACATAAAACCAAAAGCATTCCTGAATATATATGGTTCATACCTTTAACACAAATTATAATTCTGTTTCATTTGCTGACTTCGACCTGTGTTTTTACTGGATCACATTCTTTTGTTAACTTGTCTGTTATCAGGGTAAGCTATGGCACACAGGGAATCTTCATGCAAGTTGGTAGTGATGGAAGTGATGAAAAATGGAAAGCTGTCAGAGGCTATGGAAGCAGCGGAGCCAAAAGTAACCAGAGAAATACTGCCAGTGGAGGCAGTGCAGCCTTGGGAAATCTGGGAGCTGGAGCTAATATAGGCAATGTAAAAGTTCACAGAGATACAGATGTCAGTGGAAGCAATGAAGAGAATGGATTCCTTGGACTCAGAGGGGAAGAAGCTTGCTCACAGAAAGATGGTCCAGAGCTGCAGAAATATGAATTCCGGGACTTTGACCATGAACAGGAGGTAATTAACCATTTGGAAACATAGAAATCAGCACATGATATGTAACATTCTGAGCTATTCCAAATTGATTATAACCTTCTTGTCCAAAGCCTGAAACATTTTCAATGAAGGGTACATGGGTAGATGTTGTATGTAATTGTGATGGTTCCTGTTTACTTTTAAGGACAAAAGTCCCTTATTTTTGTCGTTTTTACATCAGCTTTCTTTGTTAGGGTAGTGTCTCAAAACACTCAGTTTTATTTTCTGGGAATATTGTTTTCAATTGCAAAACACACATAACAGATTTTTCTATCTTAAGTGTACAAATCAGTGTCATTTAGTCCATCCCACAATATTGTGAAACTATAAGCATTATCTAGTTCTCAAACTTTGGAACTTTAACATATAAAGTGATGGGTTTCATCATGGCATTTTTACAGTACTTCAATTTGCTGATCCTCCTCTTCCTCCTGTCCTTTTGCCCATCGCCCTGTCCCCTCCAGTTGCACCCTCTCTCCCTCCAATAGCCTCCATTCTGCCCTCATGTCACATGTATTCTGTTATCCCTTTATTCCTTCTACCCTTTCTTAAAATATTCCCCTCTCGTGATTCCTTCTACTTCCATGATCTATACATACAAAATATTTTTAAATGTTTCTACGATCTTCATATCATAAATAACATACAGTATGTATCTCTCTGAGTTGATTATATCATGGAATATAATAATTTCCACATCCATCATAAAAATTTCATGAATTTGTTTTTTCTTTGTAGTCTAATAAAATGGAATCCTCCCCATGCACATACCACATCTTTGTTATCAGCTTTATCAATTGATGGACATGTAGGCTGGTACTTTTTTACATTTCCAACTAATTAACTCCTGGTTTTTCACCTGACCTTTGATAACCTGTATTCTAATGTTGTCTGATTATCCATATGAAAGTAAAATCATACACTCTCTGTTCCCTCAATTATAGTTTGTTTTAGTTACCATGGTATTCTCAGGGTTCATCATGTGGTATCAGACTTTATTTTTTAAGTTTCAATAATGCATTATATATATTTCAGTAATGCATATATTCAATAAGGCAATAATATATATATAAAATATGCCACATTTTGTTTGGGTTATTTCCACCTTTTGGCTATCATTAATAAGTTTCTGGTCTATAGGTATCTCTTTGAGTCCATGCTTTCAATTTTTTGAGGAGTATAAAATGGAATAAAATAAATATTACTACACCACATGTAGTATATATTTAACATTTTAGGAGCAGTTAATACATATTTGTTTTCTTTTTCTATGCTAGTGATTGAACCCAGGGTCTTGCATATATTAGGCAAGTGAATTATGACATTCAACCTGAAAATATACTATTTTAACTGATGTAATATACTATATCTACACAAAAATATTTTAGTTCACAAAACATTTATTGACATTATGACTAGATTTAAAATAATTAATTTGGAGATACATGTTTGTATCTCCAAATACCCTGTGGTGTGGGTTCATTCAGTTGACCTTATTCAACCTACTAAGAGTCTCACCCTTAAACGAAACTGAATCTCCCTTTCCAAGCAGCAGGGGGGTGTGGATACAGGAGGGGATCTAAATAAGATCGAGTTATATGAAATTCACAAAAATCAAAATGAGTAAAAACGAGGTGAAAATAGAATGAAATATTAAATACTAAACTAACAATAATGATAAATAATGATAATTAAGGGACTAGACAGATGATTTAATGTGTAAGAGCACTTGCTGTTTTTCCGGAGGACCTGAGTTCAGTTCCCAGCACCCGCACCAAGCAGTTCACAACCACTTGCCACGCTAGCTCCTGGGGATCCAATGTCATCTTCTGGTCTCCATGGGCACTGAGCTGACATGCATATACAGACAGGCACACACACACACACACACACACACACACACACAATTAAAAAGGAAATTAAGATATTTAAAAAATAATTAAGTGGTTTCATGGATTCTAAATGAATAGGAGTCATAAGTTTCCTAGATCATATAGTATTTGAATTATTCTTAACAGATAGGCAATCTAAACAGCTGAAAATGTAGTTAGGAATCTTTCTACTTTTCTAGCCTCTTGCTCTGTCACACAAACTGGCTTTGAAGATGCCATTCTTGTTTCATAAATTAGTGTTTTGTGCTATCTGAAGGCCCTATCTATAAGGCTGTTTCCTTACTTCTTCAATACATGTTGATTCACTGATCCTTTTTGACCCAAACTCAACCATCTTTACATGTTTATGACCCCTCTCTCTGAGCTTGCAAACACTTTGTACATAGTCATCCTTTAGTACAATGACATTTTTGTTAATTATTTGTTAAGTATTTTCTGTCCCACAAGAATATGAAAAGAAAATAAATATAAATCTAACCTCTTCTTGAATTTTTCTATTAATTTGCTCACATATTCTACTTATATATTAGTTACTTTTCTGTTGTTACAATAAAACAAAATGACCAAGGCAACTTATAGAAAGAAGAATTATTCAGGTTTTATGGTTCCATGGGGATCAGAGTCCCTTGTGCAGAGAGATATGGTGGCAAAGGCAGGTGAAGCAGAAAGATAAGCACTCACATCTTCAAGCACTGACGGGAAGCAGAGACAGAGCAAGCTAGAAGTGGGACAAGGCTATGAACTCTCAAAGCAGGACGCCACTGAGGTGTTTCCTCCAACAAGGACTCATCTCCCAGCGATTCCATGAAATTCCCCAAAACAGCACTACCAACAGACAAAGTTTTCAAACAGTTGAGTCCACACATCATGTATAATTTATTATGTTAACTTGTCATTGAAACAGGATATCTTAATATAAATTGCACAGCATTGCTGGGTATCTCTAGTTATCTTAATGTATTAAGGGATGATTTGGAAATACTCAGAATAAATGAATGTCCCTTTCATTTAAACTTAGAAAGTATTTGCTGTTCTGCCATGCATTTGTAGCTGAAAATGTTATAAAAACCAATCTTAGACAAGCTGGTCCCACTTTCTCAGAGCCACAAATGACTCTTCAGGAACAAAAAAGCTCCTCCACAGACTTTTGATAAGTTTTCCACATATAGAATATATAAATGTTACATTTTGTACCTTTTCCTCTTGAGTGTCTACCCTGTTAGTTAATGGAAGCAGACTAAATTTTCAGTGAAATATTTACACTCTAAAATTTGTATAAGTTGGTTTTCTATCTTTTCTTTGATTATTTGAAAATTCTCCCTATAGTTTTTTTTCCTACTGTCCATTTTCTTGTTTTGTTTTTGCTATTTTAATTATTTTATTTTTAGTTTTTAATTGTTTTTATTTTGGAGACAGGGTCTGGCTATGTAGGCCAGGCTGACCTCAAACTGATGATAACAAACTTCCAAGTGCTGGGATTATAGGCATGTGCATCAGGGCCAAACTCTGAAGATCTCTTAAGCTAATGAAAACATGCCCATATACTGTGCTTTTTAAAAAATTCAGCTGGTTATTTGGCACATACGCTTTAGAATCAGGAAGTTTCAATCTCTAGTTTTCCTATTTACTAGACCTCTGATCTTGAAAACTTTTCACTTTTTCAAATTTCGGGTTCCTTATGACAAAATAGAAGGAACTGATTTTATTTTATTATTTTGTTGTAAGTATTCATGGAGGTATGGAAATAAGGTTACTAGCATAGCACCAGACATATTTCCACAAATATTAGGTCCCAATTTATACATTTGGCAACTTCATTTTCCTTATATTGCTTCTCCGATACTGTCTCAGTAGTAGCTTGCTCCTCTCAATTCATTGTGTTTTTTTAGTAAATGTGGAGTTTTAAATAGTTGTATAAGTTTTGCATTCCTATCTTCAAATTACCTGTAGACAAATTTCTCCTGCTGTTAACCAAATAGACTGAAGATCAGTTTCTCTTCTCTCTCTAGGAGTCAGATGCTGGAACTGAGATCTCGAACTCCGTATCCTTGGACATTGCACCCCTAGCACATGATGGTGAGAATGACAATGACATATCAGAATCATCAACCCGATTGGGTTTTCCTATCAGTCTCTCCTCTTCCAGAGGTTCTGGGACAGCTTCTGATGCTGACATTGCCAGTGGCATCCGTGAGTGTTTCTGCTGTGGTTTTTCAGTGATGATGACTTCTTGTTCATATAGTAATTCATAATGTGCAACGAGTAAAAAAATTTGAGTATTGGAGCTAGAGAGATGGCTCAGCGATTAAGAACACTTGTTCTTGCAGAAGACCTGGGTTCAAATCCCAGAACCCACACAGCAGCTAACAACTATCTGTAACTCTAGTTCCAGGGGATCCAACAGCCTCTCTGTCCTCCGTGGGCATTGCATGACACGGGTGCACTTACATGCAGGCAATACATGCATACACATAAAATAAAAATAATAAATAAAATATTTTTTAAAAATTTGAATATTCATTTGACATTACTTGAGATTGGTATATACTTTAAAAAATTTACTTCTTGGGACAGAAAGATGACTCAGCAGGTAAAGGTGTTTGCTGCCAACCCTGAAAACCTAAGTTCAATCCCTTAAACCCACGAGGTGGAAAAAAGAACCAACGCCCAGTATGTTGTCCTTGTACTTCCACAAACGTATCATAGCATACATGCATAAGTGAGTGTGCACAGATACATATACATATATAGGTAAATATATGTAATAATTCAGAAATGATTCCTCACTGAGTTCTTTTTAATTTGATTTGGTTTCGGGGGGCTCTCATGTAGTTCAGGCTGGCCTTGAGCTGGTTGTATTACTGTGATTGGTATTAAATTCATCCTCCTGCCTGTTTCCGAAGTGTTGGCATTACAGGCATTTGCTACCACATCCAACTTTCACTGAATTGTTGTGATGACTAGATTTGGAATTCAGTCCTTCATTTTAGTACACTAATCAAAGCAACAAATTACATTCATTTTGGCAATGCGTTTTAGCTACTATGATTTGTATTTTCTGATAGATTAAGAATTTACTAAAAATGACACCTCCAATAAAAAACAAAAGTGAAAGAAAACAAAATTTGCAAATCTCTCTCAGTTGTAGAAATGCAGGGCACATTTCATGCATAGATTAGTGATTTGTCTTATTTTCCTTTCTTCTCAGTACATGCTGGATTTGTTGAAGTGCCTGAGAAACCACCTAAGCAACCATCTGAAGTCAATGTTAACCCAATCTATATCTCTCCTACATGTAAAAAACCACTAATCCACATGTATGAAAAAGAATTCACTTCTGAAGTCTGCTGTGGTTCTTTGTGGGGTGAGTTTTGTTTCTTGGAACTTAGTAGGTTTTTTAAGTCTATTTTTGTGTAGAAAACTTGTGATAATTGTTATAGGTATAAAACATGTTTATCATTACCAGTTACTTGAAAATTCATTTATAGTAATTTGCTCAGGATTGATTTGTCTTGTTGAATTAATGCCTTCCTTTTTTATTTTAAAATATTTTATTTTTTGTTATTTTTTATGTGTATGCATGTATTGCCTGCACGTAGGTAAGTGCACCCATGTTGTGCAATGCCCGCAGAGGACAAAAAAGGAGTTGGATCCCCTGGAACTGGAGTTATGGATAGTTGTTAGCTGCCATGTGGGTGCTGGGATTTGAACCCGGGTCTTCTGCAAGAACAACCAGTGTTCTTAACTGCTGAGCCATCTCTCCAGCCCCATGCCCTCCTTTTTTAATTTGAATTTACTATAGTGAAGTATAAAATTGGACATCATTATGATTATTTAAATTTTGAACTTAATAATTTCTAATTTACCATATACATATTGTAAGATATAATTCCATAGGCTCTTGTTTCTTTTAAGTCTACAATATTTATAAAGTTCTTTCTTTTTTTAAAAAAAAATGTGTTTTTATTGATTTTTTGTGTATTTCATGCAGAATATCTCAAACAACCTTAATCATCTTTGTACCCCTCTCCCCTCCAGCATCCTACCATAGTCTGCCCCCCACTGGAACCCATATACTCTGTCATCCCTGTTAAGGCCCACTGATCAAGTCAGTGTCCCCGGACATTCTCCAGTGCAAGTCCAAGGTCTTAGATTTGATAGACTTTCAGATCCCTTTGTTTCAGAAGAATTACAACCGTATCAGGTGGGCTGAGATAATAAGCTGCCTCAAAATACTTTGCATGGCCTGTTGATGCAAAGTAACCTAATGCAGGGTAAACATCCAAAGTGCCAACTTCTGACTTGTGAACTGATACAAGTTTTATTTAATGTTTGCATGAACTGAGGGTAGGTTTTGAAATTAAAAGTAGAAACACATAGCAAATGGAACTATATGGACTGAATGCCTTAGAAGAAAATACTGAGATGGTCACAATCAGTGGTTTTCTAACTGTATCAATCAAAAACACATGAATATTTCAGTCCAACATCAACCCAGAATTTATTTAAAGTCTAGAAAATGAAATGAACTAAACTTTTTCCTAGACTAAATTTGTTTAAAGGTAATTTTCAAACGAGGTGTTGAGCTTGGCAAGACTTTGGGCAATTTTTTGAGATTTTTTATTGAATTTTTGTGTATTTCATATATAAAATCATCTTTATAATCCCTTCCCCTTTGGCATCCTCCCATGTCCTCCCCACTGGAGTTCATATATTCTGTCATTTGTATTAATGTGCTAAAATATACATAACGTTCTTTTTATCACATGACACACTAGATATCAAACAGTAGAATATTTCTAATGTATGTTATAGGATATTTACAAATCTCAGTGAAATGTACTATATTAGTAGGGAGTAAATAGTTAAACTATCATGTATCATTAGCCTGAAATGATAAAAGCCATCTTTATATAGATTAGCAAACTTCAATAGCATAAATAACATATGCATAAAATTATAGAAAATTCCATATCTCTAATTTTATATATATAACTACACAATTCAAAGATAAGAGGGTGAAGAAATGTGGAATATACAGAAATTAACAGTGGAGTGTTATTCAGCTATGAAGAAGAATGAAATAATGTTGTCTGTAGGAAAAGAGAACCTAACTGCATATTTAAATAAGCCAGAGTCAGAAAGATAAATATCACATTTTATCTCATGTACAGAGCCTAGGGTTTTTTAAGGTCCTGAAAGTAGAATGGAGACTTTTAGGGACATGAAAGAGTTCCAGAGGGAGGAAATGGGGAAAATATGGTAATGGAGGTAACTATGATGAAAGTTCATTTTTTAAAATAAATGAAAATGTCATAGTGAAACATACATGTGAATAAAAATAATCAGGTAATATTTTACTTTTCTTTTTATATCATAACAGGAGTCAATTTGTTGCTGGGCACCCGATCTAATCTGTATCTGATGGACAGAAGTGGAAAGGCAGATGTTATTAAACTTATAAAGCGAAGACCATTCCGGCAGATTCAAGTCGTGGAGGAACTCAATTTGCTGATTACCATCTCCGGTTTGTTTAATAACTAAAATTAACTGAGCAATTAAGCAGAATAATTACACTACAAACTAGGTTAAAGACCTTCTTAGGTGAAAGCTTTCATAGGAAAATGTTTTAAATATAACTTTTAATTGGGACACCAGAGCTTTCTCTTGTGCTTTCATATCCATTTACGATTTAAACCAATTCAGTTTAATCTTATTGCATTAATCTAGGTTGGAGATTTTAAAAAACCACTGTTTTTATCCTTGAAAATTATTTTCAGAGTAGCCTCCAAATTTTATGAGCTGTAATCTCACCCACTCATACACAAAAGACCACACCACTATCTGCCATCTACTTTTCGATATGTTAGAAGCAACAAAGAACAAAGTGGGTGAATAATTGGGTGGGTGAGGACTTATCCCTTTCACAGATTCATCACAAGACCTTAGAGATAGGATTAGTTACAAGAATGGATTCCCTAAAGCCACTCATCTTTTACCAGACACTAGTTGATTTTCATAAATGTCATTATTCAAACCCTGTAACTTTAACTATGATAAAACAAATAAATTTGTTACAGTAACTATGATTACTAAACAGGACTTGGTATCAGAAAAGCAAAAGAGGATTGACAAATCAATTGCAAAGTTGAAAATAAAGTTTAGCCACTGAATAAAATCATATTTAACCACAGCTATTTATATAAGATTTTATATTACATAACATATATATGTAGAATATATTAGTGTGAAAATTGCCATGTTGTACACTGATTACATATGATTAATGTTGCTTCAAGTTCTGATTGGAGGCAAAATCTATTGTAGGTAAACTCAGACTTAATATTTTAGACATGTTTTATGACCAATCTGATTATTTCAGGTACACAGAAGCAATGCTTAGTCTTCAAAGTATCTGTGTATCTTAGAGACTAAACATCTGGATTGCAGATTTCTATATCTATTTTTTTTCTAATCCAGATGTGCCCTTATTAATGCTTGAGCTTCACCCAAATGTGATTTTATTGTTTTTTCAGTGCTGGGGTTTCAAATCTAGACCTTGCACATGCTAAGCAAGTATTCCCCAGCCAACAAATTACTTTTTTTAAATCAAACATTACCAAAAAATTATCCTAAGATGAGAATCCTTAGAGGCTACTCTGAAAAGAGTTTTCAAGGATGGAAAAGGAAGTTACTGGATAATTTAACTTACCATTTAAGTATAAAATGACATGGGGCTGGAGAGGTGGCTCAAAGGTAAGAGAATGTACTACTCTGGCAGAGGAGTAGAGTTTAGTCCTCACTCCCCTGTCAAGTGGCTCACAACTGCCTGAAAGTTGAGCTCTAGGGGCTCCAGTGCCTCTGGCCTCCATAGGCTTCCACACTTACCTGCACAATCTCATACAGAGACATACAAATATATACATAGTTAAAAATAAAAAAAAATCACTTGTAAAAGAGAATAAAATAACCATACATATGATTTTATGAGCCCTAGCAATTCTTGAAAAATGTTCTATAAGAACATAGTATCCAGTAACAGTAAATCACATTACATACCACTCTTATTATTAAAATTAGAAATACTGTAATTGTATTAAAAATTACTAAGATAAATGAATTTGAAGTCACTACAGGGTCTCTAGTTCTTGACTAAATAAATTCATAAGAATCTGAATGGGTTTTTTACTAGTAAATTAGCAATAAAGACATGATCTTACTCATGGGTAGAATTTTTTGAAAAAATTATTTCAAAGAGGTCTAGTATAGGGTCAGAAGCTGGATTGAATGGGAGAGGGGGAAGAGAGGAGAAGTAGAGCAACATGTGCAGTCTGTATAAAATTTAAATAAGGAGAATACATTTTGGCATTCTATATCATAGTAGATGCACATAAATAACATTAATGCAACATGTATCTTGAAGTACAAGAGAGGAGTTTCAACGTACTCACCATAAAGAAATGTTTTTAGTATTTTTTATTTATTATTCTTATTTTATGTGAATCCGTGTATTGCCTGTGTGTAGGTAAGTGCACCCATGTCATGCAATGCCCATGGAGGACAGAAGAGGCTGTCAGATCCCCTGCAACTGGAGTTAGGACAGTTGTTAGCTGCCATGTGGGTGCTGGGATTCGAACCTGGGTCTTCTGCAAGAACAAGCAGTGTTCTTAACTGCTGAGCCATCTCTCCAGCCCCTAAAGAAATGTTTTTAATTAAGATAATAAATATGCTAATTTCCCTTTGGTGGTCTCTACTTAAATGTCTACATGAATAAAAATATTACATTGTACACCATAAATATGTGTAAATAATGAAGAATTTAAATACAAGAATAAAATTAAAAAGATAATTAAACTGAATAAACAAATACTAAAAGTATTCAGTTAGAGGGCTTGAGAGATGGCTCATTGGTTAAGAGCACCAGCTGCTTTGTAGAGGACCAGGGTTGGACTCCCAGCACCCACCTGGCAGCTAACAACCATCTGTAAGTCCAGGTCCAAGGGATCTGGTACCCTCTAATGGCTTCTGAGGGCACTGCACACATGTGGTGCACTTACATATAGAAAATACGCATGAAATAAGTATAAATAAATAAATAAAAATTTAAAGTATTCATTTAGTTTATAAGCATGCTAGCTTGACAAAAAACAAAGAGATCCATTCTACTGAACCTAAAGACTAATCAGACAGTAGTCACACACCTTTTCAATCCAAAGGTACTACCAGGAACAAACTCTATGCCTAGGAACTCCAAAAAGTGGTAACTTAGTAAAGTCTGAATGGAGGCATAGTAATTGGGGGAATGAAGTCTGAATGAAGGAATAGTAGTTGAGAATAAAGTCTGAATATAGGAATAATAATCTGCTTAGTGGCAGCCCTAACCTATCCCAATGAAGTATTTTAGATTCACTTCAGACAAGCACACAGGTAGCTAGTAGACACTGTGACTGTCTCTTGCAGTTGAGAGACTAATACAGACTTCACAAACACAATTCCAAACTCTAAGCATAAGATTCTACTATCACGTGGATTTTTATGGTATTTTTATTTTAATTAAAATATTTGCTTAAGAGAACAATTTACCCTTAATTTTTGTACTTGTAGGATGTAAAAAGTCAGATAGAAATGAAATGCAATTATGTTTTCTCATCAGGCCACAAGAACAGACTTCGGGTGTATCATTTGACTTGGCTGAGGAACAAGATATTGAATAATGATCCAGAAAGTAAAAGAAGGCAGAAAGAAATGCTGAAGACAGAGGAAGCTTGTAAAGCTATTGATAAGTTGACTGGCTGTGAACACTTCAGTGTCCGTATGTCCCATTTCACATCTAATAGCTTATAATTTCTGTTGCCCTTCATATGGACAAGAGCATAATTTTAGAAAGTGAATATTTATATGATCTAAAAAGAACTCAGAGCATTAGATGCACAATTATAAAAGGTAAACTGAAGAAAGGAAAGAATATGCAAATTTGAATGAATATATGAGTGAATTTCACTGAGGTATCTTCTGTGTCTTTTCTGCTAAAATAACACTGGCTGAAATAGCTATTGGAGTTAAATTTTCTTTACTTCAACTTTCTTCCTTCCCTAGTCATTCTAAATATTCTAAAGTGATATGATATTTTCCTTACTATAAATGTTCTTGATATAGCTTCAACTACCTGCAGTGACTCATATGATACTTTATTTTCTTTGAATGGCAATAAAATAGGATCCTTTTCTAATACTCACTAGGAAACTTTATGATACATCCGAAAGAAATAGTATTTGGTATCCACTGACTGTTGCTCCTACTGTTTTATGTTTCATTGTACTGTGTGTTCATAGTCTATATCTCTTCACAAGTATCTCTGTAAAATAGAATAATAACCTATTGGTCTTAGGATTCTGGTCTCAGCTGGAGGCAACTGTGAAGGGATGATATCCTTTTGTCTTCAATTCCTGAATCAAATCCACTCTACTCTTAGTTTTCTTTTGTACTGAACTCGTTCCCTCTTCAGACAAAAATTACAATATAGGTGTAAGGTAGCTGAAATTGTATTGTATGAATTGCAAGCAGATATTTCTGTCATCATTGGCCACATTTGTTCTGCACATAAGCTGGATTTCCCAGGAAGAGTCTTTCACATTGTACACATTTTCCATTAAATGAAGGAAAGAGTACCTAGAAAACTGAAACACAAAGGAAACTTTTTCTTCTAGCTTTAGATACCTCCAGCCTCTCCAATCATATTACATAAATATGATAGCCTCAGAAGTGAAAGATATTACAAGATATTGATCCAGGTGTTTATATTGTATAAGGAAATCAAATTAAGTTGGTAACTTTTTATCAATGTGATACCTTTACAAACTCGGTCTAGGTGAATGGACTACTTGTGTCCATTTTCCTAGCTGAGTCCATTTCAACAAATGATACTACTATCTGGAACAACCAAAAATCATTTATTCCATTGACAAGTAGACTGGTAGGAGAGAAAAAATAAGAGAATGAGAGAGAATATGAGCAAAAGACAGAATATTTGAGGGAATCAGTACAGAAGCACTATTCCCAGCCAAAGAAACAGGATGTTAGTATAAAGTATAAATATGTCAGATTAGACAAGATATTCCACAGGAATCAATATAAAGCAAGCATATGCTTTGTATACTTTATGTTCCCTAACAATGGTTCTATAGAAAATGTTTATATATTATGAAATATACTTGTCTAATGTAGAAAACTCAATGGTTTTAACCTGTTTAGGGATATGTAACCTTTATTATGATATTATTTTCATCAAATTTCCAATTTGCTTCACCAAAGACATCTCCATTTATTAACACACACAATTTTTTCCCTTTCCCTTTTCGCCATCTTTCATCACAATAGTAGATAACCATTGATCTATGTTATCTCCCTGTATATTTGCCATTCCTAGATGGGAAATAGAACTATATCCATGAATTTTATGTAGTACTTTGTGACATATTTCTTTAAACTAGCTTAATGTTCTTAAGACTCGACCATGTTGTATCTTACACAATGTGCATCAATATTTTATTTCTTTTTTTTCCTGTGTGGATAGTATTGCATTGTATAGACATATTAGTTTTATGTATCCATGTATTAGTTAATTTGCATGCTTTCTATTTTGGGGCCTTTTAGGAATAATGCTGCTGTATTTATGTACATCTTTGTATACACACACGCATATATGTGTGTGTGTATATACACACACACACACACACGTATATATGTTTTCCTTTTTTTGGCTAGTACTTCCAGATTCTTTTCAAAACAGATGCTGAATTTTATATTCCAGCAGTAATGTATAAGACTTGCATTTTCTCTGTATCCATTTGAACACTTAGAGATGTCTCTTCTTGTGATGCTAGGTATCCTAGTGATGTTATACTAGTTTCTCATTATAATTCAATTTGCATTTTTCTGGTTAGTAATATTTTTAACATATTTATATCATATTTGGAAGAATAAGTATTGAAATCGTTGCCTAGTGTTTCGTCCTGTTGTTGAATTGAATTATAAGCACTCTTTAAATATCCTATATACCAGAACCTTCTCAAATGTATGATTTGCAAATATCTTCCTTTGGTCTGTGAATTGAATTTCCTTCTTTCCTTTCACATTTTTCTTTTCTTTTTGTTTTGTGGTACAAGGGAGTGAAAAGGTTACTTGCACATGCTTAACAAGCATTTTACACTTATCTAGATCTCCAGCCATCTTTATATTTTGAGACAGAGTTTCACTAATTTGGCCAGACTTGACTTCCTTCTAGCAATGCACATCTGCCTCAGTAATTGCCTGTAGAGGGTCACACCACCAGGCACAATTTCACTTTTTTTCCTTATATCTTATGATGCCCAAACGGTTTTAATTTTGATGAAGCTTAGTTATATATTTTTTTCTTTCATCACTTATAATCTCTATCAAATAAAAGAATTCCTTGCCATATAGAATGTTACCAAGCTTATGTCTGTGATAATTGCTTAGAGTTAGGTTTGGACAATTAGATGAATTAGGTATTTGATTCATTTTAACTTAATACTTTGTATGTCTTGTAAGGCAGTTTCCTGCTTTATTCTTTTGCAAATGGCTTACCATAAGTCTCTAAATCATTTATTGAAAACACTGGGTTTTTTTTTCTTTATTGAGTGGTTTGGAATCTTTGACCTAAGATATATTAAGTTGTTTTGTTTTTTTTTGCTGAATCTCTGTTCTTTTCCATTTATCTATGTGCCTATTCACCAGTACCATACTCTTTTTTCTTGATGTTCCTATTGTTGTTGCAATGTTTACTTTTTTAAAATACATTAAAATTTGGGAGCTGGAGAGGTGACTCAGCAGTTAAGAGTACTAGATGTTCTTGGAGATGACCCAGGTTAGAATCCCAGCACCCACATGGTGGCTATCAACCATCCATAACTCCAGTTACAGGGGATCCGGCATCCTCTTCTCACCTCTGTGCACATTGCATCACACAGGTCCACTTACATATATGCAGGAATAACAAAAGTAAGTAAATAAATATTTCTTTAAAATTGTGCCAATGAACTTGATCAGAAATCTGACTTTATGAAAGTGATAGACATTTTTTTACTTGTTCTTTTAAGCATATATTAATTTACAAAATAATGGGTTTCATTATTACATTTTCATACATGTGTATCATGTACTTTGACCGTATTCACCCACGTTATCCTGTGGGTCCCAACCCATCACCTTGCCCTGGCTTACTTTCTCTACCTAAGTAGTACCTTTTCTAATGGCCCATCTTTTTATATATGTATTTTATTTTTAATTATGTCTAGATGCATATTTGAATGTGTATGTGCACAGAAGGGTGCAGGTGCACATCTTGTGTCAAGAGGAATGCATAAGATCTCATGGAGCTGGAGTAATAAGTTGTTTTAAGCCTCTGACTTGGGAGTTGGGAAACAAATGCAGGACCTCTATAAGAGGCCTCTACTTGTAACCAATGAGCCATCTCTCTAGTCCCCTTACTTTAAAAAAAAATTTAACACAGATTCCATGTATGAGAAAAAAATATGTGATATTTGTCTTTATGAGTCAAATATTTTATTTAATATGATAATCTTCAGAGCTACATATTCCTGAAAATGATGTAATCTTATTCTTCTTTATTGCCGAATACTCTATTAAGTGTTACCAATTTAGAGTAAGTTTTGAAAGCAGGAAATGGGTGAACTATAACGTTGACATTCTTTCTGAGATTGTTTACGTTATTCAGAACCTTTTAAAATTCCATGTGAATGGGGCTGGAGAGATGGATCAATGGTTTAAGAAAACTGACTGTTCTCGCAGAAGACCCGGGTTCAAATCCCAGCACCCACATGCCAGCTATCAACTGTCCATAACTCCAGCTGCAGGGGATCCGACAGCCTCTTCTGTCTTCTGTGGGTATTGCACAACATGGGTGCACTTAGCTACATGCAGGCAATACATGCATACACATAAAATAAAAATAATGAATAAAAAATAAATAATAAAATTCAATGTGAAATTTAGGAATAACCTTTTAATGTCTACAAATAATTGAAATTTCAACAGGTGTTTAATCTGTAGTGATTGCTTTGAAAAGTGATATTAATGTTAAGGCTACCTGTCCATGAACATAGAGTGTTTTCCTATTTATTTAGATTTTTTTTAGAAGACAACATTTTATTTTTCAATGCATATGTTTATTGAATTTTTGTGCATTTCATACAAGACATCTTTACATCTTTATACTCCTTCTCCGTCTGCACCCCTATAAGCCCCCCACTGGATTTCATACATTCTGTCATATATGTTAAGGCCTATTGAGTCAAGTTTGTGTACCCAGATGTCCCTCACCCACTGGAGTCTAGTCAGCCTATCAAGTGTCTCTTAAAGAAAATCAACTCTCCCTCATACCGCAGTAATCAGCTGAGGCTGGAACTCAGGGTCCTGCAGATGCTACCCAAATACTTTACAACCAATCTACATTCACAGTCCTTGGATTTATGAGAAAGGTTCTTGTTATGCAGGCCAGGATAGCCTCAAACTGAAAATCTTCCTGACTGAGCCTCCCAATGCTAGGAAAAGAGGTACATGCCACTGTTTTCTGTGGATGTGATAAAACATCATGACCAAGGCAATTTATAGAAGGACAAGTTTATTTGGTTTATGGTTCCTGACTAATAATTGTCCATCATTAATGAAGAAGCATAGCAGGAGGTAAGAGTTCACATCTTCAGGTATAGGCAAGGAAATGGGGCAAGGCTATGAGCACTCAAAGCTTACTTCCAGTAATGTGCTTTCTCTAGCAAGGCCACCTCTCCTCACCTACACAGACAGTGCCATCATTTGAGGCCAAAAATTCAAATCCATAAGACTATGGGGGGCAGTTCTCCTTCAAACCACCACAGCCACCAAGCTGTGCTTTATCTTCTTTAAGGTTTTTTTCCCTGAGGTTTTTTTCCCTGTGATTTTGCTATAGTTTGCAATTTAGGATACTCTTGAATGTTAATGCATATAATCCATGAAATTATGCAATAATATTAATATTGAATGAGGATGATCAAATTCTAGTCAAGTAGCTTTTCTAAATATATGCAGTTCTTGCTCTTATATTGTGGCTTTTTCATTTGTGATAACAGGTACAAATGCTTGCACTTTCTTATTAATTCTAATGCATTATTATTTTTTTTGTATTTATCACCATAGTTCAACATGAAGAAACGACATATATTGCAATTGCATTGAAGTCATCAATTCATCTTTTTGCGTGGGCACCCAAATCCTTTGATGAAAACACTGCTATAAAAGTGAGTGATCATCTCCTTTAAATCGTACTATTTTTCTCTCAAGAAGAAATTAAAAACAAAATAGTATTTGAAATATAGATGCAGAATTTTATATCATTCTACAGTTGATGCGATTTGAATATATCATATCAATAATTATCATTTAACCCTTTCTAGACAATCCACAGGCACCACTGCAAGGGAGAATTTGAGGGACATTCCCAAACCCTCCCCTTACAGGACATCCCCACCTGCTCCTCACTCCCATTTCCTGTAGTCAACATGAAGACCTTCTCTTCTAGAGACCCAAACACAGGCTTCAGGTGCCACCCCAATGGCTAGAAGCTGAGAAAGTCCCTGTTCTCTCTTTGTAGACGTTGGAGGGAAAAGGGAAGGTAAGAAGAAATGAGAAACTGATAGGAAATTCCCACTGGAACAGGGGACGAGGAAACCTTTGTTCCAATTACATCTGTTACATTAGGCAAGGGGAAAGGAAGATAGGTTCTGCATTCCTTCCCATCTGAAACTCTATGAACACAATTCTGTAGAGCTATTATTTGGTGGTTCAGCTCACCAGTGCTCTTTCCATGTTTATGAATTAACTAACCTTGTATGGGTCACTTATGGGATATAAGCATCTAGTGTTCCAAATTAACGACTGATGATTTTTTTTCATATCCCATAAACTGACGACTATAAGTAAATTACTTATAATGCTCCAGAATTACATTTACAAAGGACAATTTTGTATTTCTTCTATTTCACCAAGGGTCGATTAATGAAATGGCAGTTTTCTATCAGGTCAGATAGCTCTTAACCTAGGGTGGCCGTGCGAATCAACTGGTGCATTTGTTAAATGTTTAGATCTCAGACCCAACCCCAGACTGAATTGGTAGGTCTGCAGTGGGGCCTGAGAATCTCTGACTTTAATAAATGTTCTAGATGACACTGAACTAGTTAGTCCATACACGGGTTTTCAAAAAGAACTGATAGGAATGCATCCTTGTAGCCCTCACCATGGTATTCATGTAATACTTTCCCATCTTAGATCAGGATCAGTTCACATAGTCTGCTTTCTAGACTGAAACATCACAAATATACCTTGAACATGTTATAATTCTTGTGAGTACTCCTCAAGAAGAATTGTACAACATACCTCTTTATAGACAGCACAGACTGCTTATATGGGCAGTCTGGGTCTGCCATGACAAATATTGTGTCCCAAATCTGATCTCCCTAATTTGGCTCTTGGCTCAGCTGTCAGCATTTGGATATGTGTTTATTCTTGGGTGTCTGCTGACTTGTCAGTGCTACCTAGTATGGAACTGGAAATCAAAGGGATAAGCACCAACAATCTGTCTACCCTGATACACAGTTCCTGTCTGTCCTCATTCTACTCTCAAACCCACCTCATAACCACAAAACTTATGATGCTCAGCCAGCAATCTTAGCAGAGTCCTGTTTGTCTTTTTGTTCCCTTGGACTAGAAACCATAAGAGCCTAGAGTATACTCTGTCTGCAGTAGGTTAACATGTATGGCACTTTTCATTCCTTACCAAGTATGCATTGATCAGTCAGCAGACTCCGAAGGAGACTACATGTCCTATGAAGCCTATATACGAATACTGGCAAGAATTCAGGCAGCTGATCCAGTGAACCGGTTTAAGAGACCAGATGAGCTCCTTCATTTGCTGAAGCTAAAGGCAAGGAATTTAAGTACAACCAACAAGAGAGTAGGGCTATATGAGGGTCTTAGGATCAGGGCAATTTGGTCATTAGAGCTTGTGTAAAGCCCTAGGTGCCACAAATCTATTGATCAATTGTCATTTAAAAAGCCATCTGGATTTTATAAACTTGTAAATATGGTAAAACATTAGGGGAATTTTTGCATTAGACAGAATGTCATTTTGGCCTTTGGGCCACATTGCTTTTATATTTGCAGGTATTTCCAACTCTTGGTTATAAGCCAGTGACAGTTGATCTGTCCATTGGTTCTGAGAAAAGACTAAGGATTTTCTTCAGCTCAGCTAATGGATATCATATCATTGATGCAGAATCTGAAGTTATGTCTGATGTGGCCTTGCCAAATAACGTAAGATAATACATTCAGATCCCTAGATGTTTTTGTAAAACAATTTGAATTTTTCCAATTACCAAAACTCTGAAAGGTTTAAAACTATAACATATATTGCAATGGAGATCCAACAGGTAAGTTTAGTAATCCAGAAAGTGGTAATGCATAAATAAAAATTGCTGATGGTTTCATAGTCCAGATACCTGAGTGTATTCTGAAGACAAGTTTTGTTTAATCAGAGTGATTTTTGTTATTAATGAAGGCACGTAACATTTAAAATCTAGAGTAGAGTTCTTTTGCTTAAACAAACCTAATAAACTCAGGCCTACAGTACCATCAGGCCATTATCAACTAATACTGATATAGATCTGCCTCCTTTTAGAATGGGTATGTGTGCTGCATTCACCTTCCATCCATATTTTTGTGTTGATAATAGATGACCCTAGGATGCAGTTCAGTATTCCCCCTTTGATTTACTACTTCTCTGCCTCATAATGTATCAATAATTTTTAAGTTGATCTATGAATATCAACTTACTTCACTCTTACACATATCTCCCTCTTTAATCTATTACTTTAGCTTTAGAATGTAGCAAATTATTCTAATATGTTCTAATATGTTCTCTTATTATTCATTATATTTGGAACTTATGGTCAAAGATTCAATATTTTGAAAATAAAGACACCTCAACTTCTAATAGATAATGATAATAATAACATTTATCATTAAAATAAGAAGCTTAACCATAGCATCATACTCCCTAAACATTCATCATACAAAATATTGATACTGGAATTGATGCTTATCCTATTGAAAATTATATTTATAAAAGGAATTCCTTAGTGAGTAGTTCTTTGCTTCATCTTTTCTTGATATCCTGTCTGTAGACATTAAAATTTTAGCTGCTTATCATTATGTAAACATTATTGTACAAAACATTTATGTAATTTAATTGCTCTATTCATATGATATTTTGAACATTTTTAAGAATATACCATGTGTCTCTAATAAATTAGTTAGTACAATTACATAAAGCAATCATCCGAACACTGATGGAGACATTTTCAAAGGTATTTTAGTAATATGGACAATTATTAACTAATGACTCAGTAGTTGCCTATGGTTATACACAATACACCCTATTTGTATTGTGAAAATATTAAACCAAATCTCAACAAGAAGTACAAAATAATTCACACATTATTATAATATATGCATTATTCTTTAGTTGATTTGTTTTCTGTAACTTCCTGAATTTTATAATTTTAGGACATTGCAGATAGACTTTATTTATCTTCATTTTTGAGACAGGGTCTCCCTGTAACCCCAGCTGGTCTGGAACTCACAGAGATCTACCTACCTCTGCCTCCTGAGTGCTGGGATTAAAGGTGTGTGCCACCACACCTGGCTAAATAATCTGTATTTTGAAGCCAGGGCAGTATAAACATTTGAGTGTTGGTTTAAGTTTACACTTACTTGAATAGCCTAACAAAGGCCTATTGATATATACATGTAATCCCATTACTTTGGAAATATAGGCAGGAGGATCAGAAGATTTGGGGTCAGCCTTGGCTATGTAGCAAGTTTGAAGTCAGCCTGGTTTAAATGAGCCACTGTCTCAAAGGGAAAACAAAGTAATTGAAGAATTTGAATCTTATGTGCAAGCAAGGAAAATTATTTGCTTTTGAAACAATCAGAGAATTAATGTAGAAACTGGAGTGAGAGGAGAGATTTTTACAAATCATGTTCTGACCTAATTAGAATACCTCATATATATGAAAACATATTTTTAGATAAATTCCCTAGTGCCTTGACCCATTAAAATAGAAAGGACTCTAATATAAGGGAGAGGAGAGTAGCTTCTGAAACAGAATGTGCTAAAAATATTTTCCCCAAAGTGCTAGATTACAAAAGCCGTAATGTTACAAGGGAGTCATGCCTGCTAAAGAATATCCGGTTACTTCAGAAATCATCTGAGAAGCAGAGAATTACCTCAGAGGCTGTCTGGTTTTGCAGCATTCCAGTTTTATTGTAAACAGATTTTATTGAGACAACTTTATTTCTTGTATTTCCTTTTATTCTTTCTTAACTGTTTTCTGACTCAACTGCTCATGCAAGTGCCCAGGGAACGCATAAAAATTGCTTTTTGCCTCTGGATTCCCATTTTAGTTTTAAGGATTGTTGTTGCTGAGACATGGCCTCAAGCACTTGGCCTGAGTTCGCTGGGTTTGGCAAGTATAGTTTCCGACCTTCTTTTTTCTGTAGCTTGCTAATTTGGAGAAACAGTAGAGGAGCGCAAGTTTTCATTTCTCAGGGAAATGCTGTTAATGTGAAAATATCTGTGCTTTAAGCAAATTTTGTCACACTTATGCATCTGGAAATATACAAATGCTTAGTTATTTCTTGGTATTTCTTATGTCACCCAATATTTCTGAATTTGCATATTGTGCCTATTTTAACATTATATGAATTGAATGAGAAATTCTACATTTTCTTCAAAGGGGGGAATCACTATTATAAAACAACTTATGACTATTATTAAACCTTTTCCCTTACATTTTAAGCTCAAGCTATTTTGGGATTATTTTTCCATCTTTTATTTTCATGAATTTGATGATGACCAATGATAATATATTTGCTACTTCTTTCACTTATTTGTTAAGAAGACATTCTTTAACTGTTGAAAGAAATCTTAAATCCAAGTCTGTAATATTTTTTCTATTACCATATATAAGTTTGTGGAATAAGAAATTTCTCTGTTGGAAATATATCTCTACACATTTTTTCAAATTATTCTTCTAAATATGAAATAGTATATTAAAACTTGTGGCTTTGTGACATAACGAAAGCAACTCTTTTACAAATATTAAGTTTAATCCATTATATTTCATTTAGAAATATTGGTTACATTTCTCCTTGCACTTTGAACATCCTTTGATCTTCATTCCTGAGCCATGTTGCCTCAATTAAAGTAGTAATAGTGATAAGATGTTAGACACATACAGCTTTATGAAACATAATTCCAGCCCCTGGAAATCGTTATACCACAGAATATCCTCATTTTGCCTGATTGCTTGGGAATTGGCATGATGCTCACCTTCAATGCTGAAGCACCCTCTGTGGAAGCAAATGAACAGCTCATCAAGAAGATCCTTGAAGTGTGGAAAGACATACCATCTTCCTTAGGTATGTACAAAATTTCTTACTGTTTCACTTGATCCCAGGGAAGCTTTTCAAGGATGAAAATATGCCCTAATTTAGCTTTTCTTAATTGTTTCATTTTCTCAAGTCACATAGTGGTAATTTAGAGTCTTGCACACTCAAAAATTTTCTCTTCTGCTCAGTCAACAATGTTATGCTCAATGAGTGGTATTTATATGAAGAACCAAATCATTTAGATAAAAAGATAGATACAAGGGATTGGAATACCTATTAGTTGTCACAAAGATGGCAACATAGGGCACACTACCTTCTCAGACTAGAACACTTTTTCTTCCTAAGCAATGAAGGACTGCTCTTCTGAGAAATAAAAATAATATAAGATTCTTTTGTGTGTTTCTAGGATTTGTAACCAGAGAACAGAATGCATACAAATAGTTTAAATATTAGAGTGGGTAGATCAACAGGGATAACAGTTCTGTGTGTGTGTGTGTGTGTGTGTGTGTGTGTGTGTGTGTGTGTGTTTGCAGAGACAGAGTTCATCATAGGAAATAGAGACAGAGAGATAGAGACAGAGTCCAGAGAGAGGTCAGAATTCTCTGAAATGTCTAAAATGCATAAATGTGACACCCACATTACATTAAGAACCAGTTTGAAAGAACCATTTTTTGAACATTTTTCCTATGAGATGATAGGATTTTTGCATTGCATCTGCAGAATTCTGTATTTCTTTTCATATATAGTCAGTGTTAAGGATTGTCCTGAAAACTTGCTCTGATTTCTTCAAACAGGTAAGAATTCACAGTGAGTTTTAAACCATTATAAGTGACAGACGTTAAATGCTTTTGGTAAAACTGACAGATCTAGGTAGGGCAAAAGAAAGTAAAAGTGATGAATCATGCTATATCATTTACAGTGATACTTTCAGGAACAATTTGCTAAACAGAGACTAGTGATATCCCTCAGAAGAAGAATGCCTGCTTACAATGTGCAAGCTGCTGGGTTATTATCCTCAAAATCTCAAGAAGTATATTAATCAGAAATGAAAATGAAGAAGCTTAGTTCAAAATGGGAAACTGATGACCATACCCCCAATATTTATGCCACTAGACAGTCATAGGAGTAAAAGGGATCATAAAAAGTCATCTACTACAACTCTTGTCTTCGGGCAGGATTTCTGACCTAGTTCAGAAAGCTATTTAGACTCAGTAGGATTTGAAAGACATGTGTATGTAAAATAGGTTATAGCATTATAAGCACGTATTTTGGTTTCTTTAAAATATATTTTAATATAGCACAGATATTAAGGAAATACTTTAATGTTTTCTGTCCAAAATACCTTGTTATTTAAAAATACCTCATATCTAGATTTTCCTAATCTAAAATTTACATTTCTTTAAACCATGATGAATGTTTTCTATTACAATATCAATGTACTTTATTTCCAAATAAATGTATAAAAGCTTACCTGATGCAGAAAGTTTGAACAAATATCTCTACTTCCCAATTTCTGAGTCCCATTTCAGAAGGCAAACTAGCTCAGTAAATATCTAGGTTAAGTGGCAGATTTAGGAGTTTCAGGACTTAAGTGAAAATTATGCGGTGATGTATAAACTGGGTTTTGGACTCGGCCCATAGACTGGATTAAGTAAGAAAGTTTTACTATGCAGCTGTTGAGAAGAATACTATTTTAATGAAGTAGTCACATGAGTGAAAAATTCAGCTTCATATATGATAAATCTGTTACTAGTTTCTACAAGTCAAGCCACTGGTTCATTTTACTTCCTGGGGTGAATCTAATTCTGGTCCGAAATTAGATTAATAAAGTTTTTTCACAATAGCTATTTTCCTTCATACGTTCTTCTTTGTCTAATGTATACATATGCCAAGTCAATTTTTGTTTAAACAAGAGTACCAGAGAACATTTCATAAAGATAAGGAAACTTTTTTAAAGACATAACTGTACTAATGCAGATTTTCTCCTTCAAAAGAGAGGAAAATGGAAAAGTCATTAATAATGAATTTTAGTTTTAATCACACCATTATAGAAATCAAAGTCCAATATTTCTTTGTTTTCTAAACTGCTTTAACTTCAGTTAAAATTGTGTTCTTTTAAATATTGTCATTTGATTTATTTATGCAAAATTTCTTCCCTAATATTTGATAAAGAATAGTAATTTGAAAGTTAAACATTTAATGGTAATGTTGCTTCTTGCGCTATAAAATACCTCACGGAAACAACTGAGTATATGGCTATTTGCATAATTAAATTTTTGCTTTTAGACAGTGTTTTCACAACCTATGTTGTCATAAAGTATTATGAAATAAGTCCAAAAACTTTAAAATGTAATACATTTTCCTCAGCAGATGAAAAACGACCTTAACTGTAGCAAATCAACCTTAGTTCTGCTTATGAAAGGACAATATTTTTGTTAAATTAGGATTATTAATTCCTTATTTGAACAAGATTAAAAATTTAGCATTCTTTTCAGGTTCTCATATATATCACCAAAATAGGGAACCCTCAATTTATATCTGTTATGACACTGCATGTAAACTAAACTATCAAATAAAAGCAACAGTCATGGGTAGATCTGAATGTCTACAAAAGGAATAAAATTAACCCTTGAGTTTGTCTGTGATCTTAGATAATACAAATATAATATTTAACAAAGGTCTAGCAAGTCAGTGTTGGTCACTGTGGTAGCTTTAGATAGCTGATTTGAATACTACTCCTCAGAGGCAAAATATGCAAATGACAGACATAAGGTTAAACAACAGATGGGTCTAATATAACCTGTAACTATGAACTTCTTAATAGTTGAATACGCTGTCATTGCTACCAAATTTTGTTTTTCTGACATTTTGTGTGTGTGTGTGTGTGTGTGTGTGTGTGTGTGTGGTGTGTTTGTTACAGCTTTTGAGTGTACACAGAGAACCACAGGATGGGGCCAAAAGGCTATTGAAGCACGTTCCTTGCAGTCAAGAGTTCTGGAAAATGAGCTGAAGCGCAGGTCAATCAAGAAACTGAGATTTCTGTGTACCAGGGGTGACAAGGTACAGTTTTTACCATTCAGTAAAGAAAACCATCGAAATTAAAGAATTTATATCCTTTTCCTTTTGGTCCAAAAAGATTTGGGCCTATATATTTTAAAGCCCAAAGTCCCTTTATCTCCCTTGCTTCCCATACCATTCCTAATGTCTTGATCAATTTTTTATCTTCCACATGTGTAAAAGATCAGTGTACTCTTTTGTTACTATTTTTTGTCTTATTTTATTTAATATAATGCTCTCCGCTCCCAAGCATTTTGCTACAAATGACAGGATTTCACTCTCTCTCTCTCTCTCTCTCTCTCTCTCTCTCTCTCTTTCTCTCTTTCTCACCTGTCTTTTTGAGACAGGGTCTTCCTGTAGCCCCAGCTATCCTGGAATTCACTATGTAGACCACGCTGGTCTTGAACTTGCAGAAATCCGCCTGCCTCTGCCTCCCAAGTGCTGGGACTCCAGGCATGCGCCACCACACCCGACTGATTTCATTCTTTTTATCTATTCATCTATTGATGAATACCTAGTTTGATTCATAAATTATTATGCATAGTGCTGCAGTAACCATGTCTATACAAGTATCTATTTGATATGCTGGCATCCAATTCCTGTGGATATATACTTAGATATCTAATAGCTAGATCACATGGTATAACCATTACTGTTTTGGGACACCTCCATACCAGCGTATTCCAAGAATGGAAGAATGAAAAAGTACTTGTGTTTGTTAAACATCTAATTATGTTAGGCATTATGCTTGCTGTTTAGAAGATGTCTCAAAGTACCTTCACAAGTAGGTATAGTGATAAATCTTTTCAGGAAAGAACTAGAATTGAGTTTTGTCAATTATCTGTGAAATTTGATCAATTTTAGCTATCATTGATAGCCAAATGGAAAATTTCATCACTTTTAAGCATTATAATCTCCCCCCTAAAAGCATTATAATCCCGACAGTTTATATTTTAAGAAATAATAATGTGAAGAAATCATCTTAATATTATTTAGAATCATTGCCAAAGATGGCACAGAATTCAAGTTACTATCAGGAAAATCAATGCAGAATCACTACATGTAAGGGAAATATGCCAAGTTATGAAATACAATAGTAATTATAGGTATATCTGTGCTCTGTTCTCATTTTCGTTATTGTGGAAAAACCCATGTTTCTACAACATGTTCCTTTATAATCCATTGCATTTACCTCACTGTATCAATTTGTTGGTGTCAGTTCACTTCACTGAAGTAGAAACATGCACCAAGCAGATGTCAGTAGCTTCCTAAATGGCAGGAGCAGCGGAAAATGACATTAAAATAATTTGATTCCTTATATTAAAAGGAAAGCCAATTTGAGTTAAATTAGATTTGTTTAAAGAAAAATGTTGTTAACCAAAACTAATGTAGAACTTCAGCAGATGAACACCACCTCTAACAAATCTTTTATAGCAGTTGATAGCTGCCAAGGAAAGGAGAATCATTCTACTTTAGGATGTGTCCACTGCTAAGATGCCCATGATCCAGTGGATGACCGCACAACCATCCATATATGGGCAACACTAATTGGACTCAGTTGTTTATAAGTAAAAAAAAGTTATGAAGTTGGGAAGGGGGACATGTTGGGATAACTGGAAGGAGTTGGAGGGGAGTGGATATGATCATATTTTGATATAAACATGTATGACATTCTCAAAAATAAATATAAAAATAAATCAAACTATATGCATTACAATTATATAGATTATGCCAAAAGATTATTTTGACATATAATTTAAATTCCAAACTAATTGAAATTTATATTCTTTAAATTGAAGATAACCTGCTTCAAACAAGATGGATTAATATTTTAATTAGAAAGCCATAGCTGGGGCTGGAGCGATGGCTCAGCAGTTAAGAGCACTGACTGCTTTTGCAGAGAACCCGGGTTCGATTCCCAGCACCCACATGGCGGCTATGAACCATCCTTAACTCCAGTTCCAGGGGAATCCAAAGCCCTCTTCTGACCTCCACGGCATTGCATGACATGGATGCACTCACATACATGCAGGCAATACACTCGTACATATCAAATAAAAATAATAAAATATTTTTTTTAAAAAAGAAAGCCAAAGCCCAGATTAATTGAGATTATAGTTATTTATTGGCACTTAAAGATTTGCTTATTACATATTTAGTTAAAGTGTATATTTATACTGACAATGATTTTCTTTTTCTTTTTAAAGCTGTTCTTTACTTCTACTCTCCGTAATCATCACAGCCGGGTTTACTTTATGACCCTCGGAAAACTTGAAGAGCTCCAAAACCATTATGATGTTTAAAAGGTTCCAATGATTTATTACAACATTTACACACATCACATATATACCATTGCATCTTCAGATTTAAGTTTTATCATTAGAGAAGAATTTAATCCAAGACTTTTAATGTAGCACAGAATAGTTTTAATAAGAAATGCAGCTTTAAAAATAAAATTAATGATAGCAAGCTCTGTGTACTCCACTGGTGTACAATATGTTTTGCACAAACTTTGTAACTTTTGTTACTGTGAATTCAAATATTATTCTTAGGACAGTTTGGACAGTATCTGTATTCAGATTTACAGCATGGAGTAAAAATCCTGTTATTAATTGTATTACAAACAGCTTTCAAATGAATTGGCCCTTAAAAAAACCTTTCTAAAAGAGAAAAACCAATAGAAAAACATATGATTGTTTTTCCAAGCAAAGGTTAGATCACGAGGCAAAAATTGTAATGACTTTTATAGCCTAGACGAAGGTTGAACAACCTGTATGCCCAAGGAAAATTCCAGTGATTAATGGGGACATGCCACCCATTTTCCGTAATTAAGCCCATTCTTAGAGAGCACATGTAGTCTTTTTTGCTCCTTGTTAAGCAGGTTTTCTCTATATAAGATTAAAAAAAGAAAGCCTCTGATGCTTGGGTTTCCCCTGAACTCCCAAATACGTGCACTAGCTGTTTTCCAACCTATCAAATAATGTATTTGAAAGCCTGAATACAGGACTGAACTCCAATACACATGTACTGTAGAAAGATTTTTTTAAAAAATACTTTAAAATAGGCGTCAAATTCTGTCCCCAAGATTGGTTGATTTTTGAAAATTATTAACCTTCTAATAGTAGAAAGCACCAAATAGTTTTACCCAGTAAAATTTCCTTCCAGTTATTAAACAAAACAAAAGCAATGCATTAAAATAAAATAACTTTCGTGAATAATACTTAGATTTCACAGTTCTATCACTATAAACACAGAAACTAAAAGAATGTCAGTGATAATTTCATATTTAGAAACTTTTCATATTTAAAGACTTTTAGAACAATATAACCTTCATTGTATATCAAAGTTTGCAAAATTGGAGTAGTGAACTTCATGCCAGTCCATACCCAAATATGCTATAGACGCCATAAATAGGTGATATTTGCTCACCTATGGTAACTACTACCTGATAAATAGCATAATTTATGCATATCCATCCTCAATGTCATGGTCAGTTCTAGGGCAATATAGAAAGCCACAGAACTACCACCAAGTATACCTCAGTAATTCCTCTAGTTCTACTTCTAAAATCTGAAGACATTGCTAGTGGAATAATGATTTTTAAACTACCTGATTAACCAAAACCAAAAGCAGCTGACTGTGTGTGATTTCATGATAGCATATCATTTCTTGGCATCTTTTTGCCAGAAATGAAGATTTCATTTTCCTAATGATTTATATTAATGTTAAAATGCAGGAGAACGTGAATCCACGAGTTAAAGATAAAAATGTGATCCACATTTCTGTTACTGTGACACATAATGTGATCCTGAAACTGGCATATTCTTGACTGTTTACAATTCAAATTACTTTTTTAATTACAGTAGCCTTTTAAGATAAGCAAACGTTAACATCAAATTTATTCCCTTAGAAGTAGTCTTTTTAAAAATTTGTACACCAAAAGGCCTTGGGGAACTTCATGCAAGTACCTCATTGCTGGGCAAATGGAGCTTGCTATGTTTGAATTTCAGATTTTTTTTCTCATTTAAGTAGTATGTATGAACAAGTCTTTTAAGAATTCTTTTTTTTCTTCATAATATTTACTCAAAGTTAAGTTTTATCTTAAAATCATATGTTTAAGGCAGTAATAAAGTAAAAATTATTTTAGTAACTCAACTCCCATTGTTCTCTGTGGCAGTTATTCCAGTGAGATGATGAAATTACAGAATCTATGAAGTTGTCCTAAGGTAACCACATAGGAAACATTATAAATCTGTAACTGAGCTTCAAAGGATAAAGTACTAATGAAGAGAAACTTGGCATCTAGCAGGAAGGGAGATTAAAGAGTCGGGTGGCCAAGTATATAGAATTGAAAAAAAAATTATTACTATTGTTCATTAGCAATGAATAGTAATAATGAGTGTTTCCAATGTAGGTGTAAATCCATGTGGTATCTTTAAACTCTTCACAGGCAAAACAAGAAAGAGAAGGGACAATGGCATTTCGTAGTCTGTACTTTGTAATAGGGGAAAGGTCATGTGTGCTTCACTTTTTAACAGTACTTGGAAGCCTCAACCCATAGCAGAAATGTGGATGGGGACTCCTGAAAGCCAATTTCCTCAGTCCTGTGTTTTGAAGCACAAATGTTTTGACAGTTGTGAGTACCACTGGTAAGAGAGTATGGTTTTATCCAAGTTCCATTTAGTTTTTTCACCAAAGCCCTTGTAATAAAAGGCACTGTTAGAAATTTTGAAAAGCAGAAAATGTTGACTGCGTAGGGCTGATAAGAAAATTTTAAGTGTATGTATTTGTTCAAGCAAGGTAAGATCCTAAAAGCAAAACTAATAAGGGAAAATCATTAAGGCAGTAAAACAGGCAGAGCAACATCATGCGTGCACTCACCTCCCCACACACAAACATAAAATACATACATTTTAATACTTTCAAGCATGACCAGTTCTGACAAAAATTGATCACAAAGTCATGTTTTGTGCTGAGATTCATTTATTTGAAGACTGAGGCTGGCTCAGTTAGTAAAGCTCATGCCTTCCAAATGTGAGGACCTGAGTTTAATCCCCCAAAGCCACATAAAAATGCCAGACATGGTGTTGGGCACTGTCAATCCCAGTGCTGAAGAAGGGGACACAAATAGATCTCTCTAACTTGCTGGCTAGCTACTCTAACCTAATTGGAGAGCTTCAGGCCAATGAGAGACCCTGTCTCAAAGGAGGTGACTAGTATTCCTGAGGACAACACTGGTTGTTGTCCTCTGGCCTCTGTGCATATACACACACGCACCTGCACATGTATACATAAAATACACATACAATACACATACACATAACACAAAAATTAAAAGATTGATTTAATTAAGACATCAGTAGGAGAAGGAATAATGCCACATATTCTCAATGGGATCTTTTATGTACTCTGAATTGTTGAAGATATTTTCTTGTTTGAATCAACTTGTATTCAACCTGTACTCTAAACCTATCAAGTTAATCTTTCAGACTATTTGTTTTATCAAAAATTCTGTAATGAACCATTTGGCCTTTCAAATAAAATTTTGCAGTTATTGGTT
Organism: Nannospalax galili; assembly: GCF_000622305.1. Taxonomy (NCBI): domain Eukaryota; kingdom Metazoa; phylum Chordata; class Mammalia; order Rodentia; family Spalacidae; genus Nannospalax; species Nannospalax galili. Next base: position 6,224,932 of record NW_008355642.1, on the reverse strand, counting down.
GGTGTCATTATTGAAATATACAAGTATAATGCTTTGGAATTGGGGCTCATTTGAGGAATATTAACTTCTTTAAATTAAGGAAGACTGCACTAATTAGGAGATGTTAGAGATGCTCTCTGTTGTATTAAGAATCGAAAGATATATGCATTCCAGTAAGATCTCTTTCTGAGAGCCGTGGAGATGCGGTAAAGTGCTTGCCATGCAAACACGAGGGCTTGAGTACAGATCCTCAGAATCCTGGTAAAAGCTGTTGTAACCCCAGCACTGGAGGGTGTGGGGGAAGCGGGGGTAGACAAGTGGATCTCTGGAGCTTTCTGACAAGCCAGTTTAGCCAAATCACAGCTCCACATTGAGACATCCTGTCTCAAAAAAATGAAGGGGGAACAACTCAGGAAGATATCCACTGTTGACCTCTGGCCTCCGAATGCACTTGAACACATTAACACATACAGAGCACACACACAGACACACAGACAGACACACAGACACAGACAGACATACACACACACACAATCCAAAAATAAATCCCTTTATGGCTAGACTTGTGAAATTAGAAATTGATAAGATTTCCTCTAACTATGTTGGGCATATAGACATAGACTCACATGGGATAGGGTGGGACATATGTGGAATGCATGTGGGACAGTGTGTTGTACATATGGGCATAGTCATATGATCTGAATAACCCATCCAAGTATCTTCATGTCCAGTGGAGAAGAAAAAGCAGGAAAATTACTCAAAGAAAAGCACACATACTTCTAGTTTCTTGGCAATATGAAAGTATTTATTGAAAGCTAATAGTGGAAAACAAGATAGTCACACATCATGCATGTTCAGAGCCATGTCACCTGATTCAAAAATAATATTTTTGGAGGGAATAGAATGAATTATATATGGATTTATATTTTTAAATACTAGCCCATGTAGATATATACAAAGTCATATTTGGTATTAACTGTCTCGTGGCTGTGTAACCCTATAGGCTTTTGTGTCCCATTTGGTGCCTAACACAGAGAAAATGTAGGGGCTTTTATAGAGGGCTGGTATGATCCTGCATGCTATTTTATTTTCAACCACTTGAAATTTAGAAATTCATTTGCTCTTTCATTAAAGTATCTTGTGTGTTCTGGAGACTACAAGGCTAAGACACATTTTACTTACTTTCAAAAAAGTTGTCAGAAACCTGAAATTTTAAAACAAATCAACAAATGTGGGCCATGGTAGCATAAGCTTTTAATCGCAGCACTCAGGAGGCAGAGAGGAAAATGGATCTCTGTGAGATCAAGGCCAGCCTGCTCTACATAGGAAGTTCCAGGCCAGCTTGGGCTACAGGGAAACCGTCTCAACCTAAAAACAATAAAAATATGGATTAGCATAATGCTGATATTGGGGTTTTTTTTTCACCTTGAAAATAAACACATAAGAGGCCACTCTGGCACTTCAGGCCTTCAAAGCCGATGAATAATGACAAAAAGTGTTTGATAACATCAAACATCACAAATATAAGGTTTAATTAGTAGATTTATAAAAACACTTGGTTTGGATGTGGGCTTTTTCACAAGATTATATTGTAGCATCCTGAGATAGGTTTAAGGGTCTTTGAAGCTTTTGAATATGATTTCATCCACAAATGTTAAATTATGCTCTTATAAGCAAACATATTCCATGCATTCCTTGAAGGAACTTCTCCTGTAGGTCAATTATTTTGCTTGTAGTGGCAAGGTAGTCATTAAAACAAGAACACAGTAACAGAAAGATAAAATAGTCACAAGGTGAAATACTCAGAAGTCAATATAAAAAGCCCTGCATAAGCTGTATTGTTACTTGGTGTAGGGAGATGTGAACTGATGTCTATTCATTCCAGATAGGGCCCCAAAGGAATGATTACATTCAAGTACAGTTTAATAAATCATTGACTTTAATGAGCTTATGAATAGGAACATGAGTGAAGGGTTACTTTCTGAATGTGGATGGCTCCCCTAAACAACTTCATGACTGAAGTCCTAGCCCAATATGGGTGGCAACCTCCTGCAAGCTGCGTCGATGAAGTACCCCGTAAGTTACTATTCTATTTTCTATATGCTCTTGCACCTCCTGAGACCACATGAAGGCACATGCTGACATAGAGCTGGGAGGAACGTGCAAGATGGAGTGGCTGAAATCCCAAAGGAGGGTCTAACAATTTTCCCAGTTCTTCCTCCTACAAGGGAACACCAATGGGCTCTATCTTATGAGGGTTTCCTCTGGGTAGTCCCAGTTGCTCTGATTTCTGTTGGTAGAACCACCATGTCTTGTCTGGAAAGTATTCCATAACATTTCACTCCCTTCTTCAGCTCTTACATTTTTTCACCCTTTTCCAAAATGTTCCCTGACTTTAAAAGGATCACATAAATATTTTATTAGCTTCTCCCATTTGGGGCTGATCATTGGGTCATTATGCCACAGCAAGAGTCAATTTGTCTCATCAGCAGTTTGACTTGTTGATTATGAGTCTCTACAATAAACACTGTCAACTTCAAAAGGTTGTCTTAAAAATCAACAGCAGGAATTATCTATAGGCACAAAGAGAGATGTTGAAAAGGCAATTTTGTGAGCACATCATATCATTTAACAAAACAATAGCAGTAGCTACCCCATTAGGGCTTCTGGATTTTCCGCTCACAGATTTTTGTCTTACAGTGCTCTCCCATGGAGTGTACATTAAATCCTATTTGAAAACTGTTGTACTCATTGCACCAGTGGGCACATATTGACATTTTCATAGCTTTAACGTGCTGGGTCCATAGCTGAGGAACATCTTGGTGGCAATTCCCCAGCAGCCTTCATAGTAGCTTCCAAGAGTAAGCATGCTAGCCACCCTGAACAAGCTTCCATATCAGGTCAAATTAGATTTCTCTATGTCCTTCGAACAAAGCTTCCATTGTCTTGCCTTCAGCCATAATGTCTTCCTGTCTCTTTTGGTTATACAACCAACAGCAGTAGCAACATTTTATTATGTATGGGTAGCAAGGACCTCCCAAACCAACAATTCAAGAGAAGCTACCCCATTTGTGACAATGGGAGTTTCACTTACTACCCATATGGCTTTTGGTAGTGACTTTATGCATCTATGCAGGTCACCTTCTTTTAAACTTTTAACATTTTTTTTTAATGTTTATAGGCATAGTCTGTTGTAGAATTTTTCACAGGCTCCTTATTGGGTTTTGCATTCATTACTTTTCTGTTGCTGTGATAAATACCATGACAAAAGGCAACTTATAAAACAGTTTATTTTGGCTTATTTTGGTTCCAGAAGGAGAGTCTATAGCCTGCCCTCAGTGACATACTTCCTCCATACAGGGCACTCTTCCTAAACCTTGTCAAACAGTGCCACCAACTGGAGACCATGTGTTCAAATACTTGAGCCTATGGAGAAAATTTCTCCAAATCTCCACAGGTATCGTCCCAGGAGTTTAAATCTGTATATGACCCTTGATTCTTGTATGGAGTGATTTCACACCCTCAGGTTTTAAGGTGTACTTGTACACATTTGAGATACTTTTCTAAATCTCTGATTGCATAATGTATAGTGAATGAAATTTATTGAGGGTGGGCAGGATCTCTAAGACCCACTGTCTAGTTGGCTTTAACTGTCCATTTAATACATCCCAGAGTTATCTGTTGGAGACACCTTTGGGGGATTGCCTTGATCAGACTGTCTTGTGGACATGGCTATGGTACACTTTCTTCTTTGCTGATTGATGTATGATGGCCCAGCCCCTTGTGGGAGTGCCATTCCTGGGCAGGTGGTCCTAGGTTGTATAAGAAAGCTGGATGTTAGAAATAATAAAGACAATATTAAAAGGGGGGACTGGAGAGATGACTCAGTCGTTAAGAGCACTGGCTGCTCTTGCAGAGGACCTAACTTTGGTTCCCAGCACCCACATGGTGGCTAACAACTGTCTGTACCTCCAGTTTCAGGAGATCAGATGCCATCTTCTGAACTCCCAAGGGCATTGCATGACACAGGTACACATACATACATGCAGGCAATACACACATACACATTAAAAAATAAATATAATGAAATATTTTTAAAAGAAAGCCAACTGAGCATGAGTGAGGGTAAGCAAGCCAGCAGGCAGTGTTTTTCCCTCAGTAGGTCCTACTCCAAGTTCCTGCCTTGGTTTCCCTTAATGATGGACTGAAACCTGTAAGATGAATAAACCCTTTCCTCTCCAAGTTATTTTTTGTCATCTTACAACAACAGTAAAAGCAAAATTGAACACCCACAACCATGAATTCCAGAAAGTGCCAAGTAGTCTTAGGATTCATTAGCTAAGGTGATTATTTTTAATGTCAGCAAGGTCCATAAAAGGATTCCCTTGCTTCTATCAGTCATTTCCTCAAAAGAGCACTGTGGCGCATGGCACCATGGGTGATAAGCACTACTTTGTATAACTCTGTCTTTCATCATTATGCTCCATGAGCCATCATCCTTCCTCATCCTGGAGTACTGCCCGGGAAGCTGCTACAGACACACACACACACACACACACACACACACACACACACACACACACACACACTCACTCACTCACAATTTCAGTGGCTCAACAATGCTGGTTTCTAGCACTTGGCCTGACCAGAGCCAAATGATATCAGGGTCATGCTCTCACTGGCTGTGCAACTGCACCCACCACTCTGGTCAAGCAGGGTTCTGGGTCTCACAGTCTTCAGGCTGACACTGCAGTAGGCCTCTGCTTCTCTGTTGGCCATATCTAGCTGCTGAAAAGGGCCTAGACTAAGCAAACACTGTCTACTTCCAAAGGAAACTGGTATAAAGCATAGTCTGGAGGATAATTCCGCACCCCTTGGACAAGCTTAATTCTTTTCACTTGCGCTGCTCTACTTCCGTATCTGTCCAATGATGTCCACTGCTCCTGATGCTTCTAGGACTCTCCAGGAACCAAAACACACTTGGTCCCAGCATCTACACAGCCCAAATATTCTGCATATTAGTAAGAGACCAATAAATCCACAATTCAAAGCAGAGGCTGCAATCACCCTACATGATCCTCACCTGCAGGTAACCTTGTCCACACCGTTAGGGAAACAGCTAGGGATGTTCCCACCCGACAAATCTGCATCCTCTACAGCAAGGGGTACAGCAGGATCACTGCTATGATCCTGATGGCCACCACTTTGGTGAACTGTCATTCAGTCTGTAAATTCTTCCAGAAATTCACAAGCACAGCATTTTGTATTCTCTAAATTATTTCCTTAGGAACTCTTGACTCAACACAAATCTTGCCACATTTCCTTCAAATGTCTTAAATAGGTCCCCTTACCTACCCTTTCTCTTATCCCCTTCTATTTTAGCATATTATGAACCCTATTTACACACTGGTTTCAGTCACTCAGAGCCTCCCAAACTTCTCCTACTCCATAAAGCTCATGATCTACAATAGAGCTCAGGAAAGTCCCCAAAGCCCCACACCAGACCCAATGCCTCTGCTGAATTTACTTTCCCTGTGAGTACAGTCCTCTCTTGTGAGATGAACTTGGCATCACACACTGCCTACAGCTGCTCAGTTCCCTCACTGGCATTTTTGCTTCATTTTCTCCCTCTTCTGTTTGATTCTTTCCAAGGGCTTTACGTTTTTGGATCCCAGGACCGACTATTTAGCATAGACCTAATTTTCACTCTTCTTCCAGCCATAAATATGGCTAAAGCAATAACCCCATCTCATACATTCACTTCCCAATGTACCTGCCAAATCAGAGTCTAATGTTTAAGATACCATCTACATGTCTATTCCCACTGTAACTTCTCTCTTATATGGGCAAGTTCTTTCTGGGAAGACACTTGAATCTTGCTTGCATGTTCTCTGCCATGGCAGGGGCAATGCAACTTCTGCCACAGCTTCCTAACAAATCCATCCTGTGCATGCTATTTTTGGAATTCGGAATATATTCTGTGTTCCATCATCCATGTGGGGGGACATTCCTGCACTCATGTGACAGACCTCATTCATCAAGGAGGCAGGTCACTCTATACCACATAAAGAAACATGGCTACTCTGGGATTCCTCCCATGGGCACTCCATCTTCAGATGAAGCAGCCTCAGTTTCATGAATTACTACTTATAGCAGAACCAACACAACTGTGACTGCAGCAAGAAGATATACAATTTCATACTATCTGAGGAAGGTGGCCATGCTGGAATTGCTTCACCCTCAGGCATCTTAGCTTCAGTTTTATGTTCCTCGATAGCATGAGACAACATAACTGCTCCTCCTTAACTCATCTTTGGTTCTGTTCAGTCTCTATCCCAGCATCAAATGCTGCATGACTTTTCTTCTGGGTGATGTGAACAAACAGCACCAACAAGAGACCAAAGGAACAGATTCAGCCAAGTTCAGCCAGGTGAGATTGAGTTTATTTGGCTTACTTTGGTTCTTTTCACCAAAGCAAGCAAAATTTTCCTTTCTTTCAACTGTACAAGCTGCAGTGTTTTACCCAGAGTATCTTTTCAAATAGTCCATGTTGATAAATTCAGCCTGAACTAGGTATATAGTCTTTCCAGCATTATCCCACACCCTTAAAATTCATCCCCATATATATTCAGCAGAACTCCACATTTCTCAATTCTTTCATGGCTATGACAGAACTCTTTATTGATAACATTGTGCACCTCATTTCTAAAGGCCTGTGAGCCTTGAGTCTAGTTACAGATACAGAAGGATAGACCGGTGAGCTTTGAGGGGTATAAGCACTGCCTTTCTCCTTCAGAAAAGGTCATTGCAGCTTCCATGAACACTGAAGGATTAGTCCTCTCAGGCAAGGATGAATAAGGCAATACTGCAGGAGATGAAGGTGGGGATGCATCCATCATCAAATGTGGAGAGACTATTTCCACTAGCTTACTCATAGGAGCATGGGTGAAGAACGTGGATTACCCTAAAATAGCTGCATCACTGAAACTTCCCACCCAGGCATAAGTAATGACTCTCCATATGGTTTCATAAATGAATAACCCCTTCAGTTAATATTCCAACTCCTATATAGTTTAGTGCCTCATTCAGCTGAGACAGAATTGTATATAGCTGAGTCAAAGGGCATAGGGGCAGCAAATGGCTAGATTCTTTGGTGAAAGCATAATGGCCTTCCCATTCGTTCCTTCTATGAGAGAATATCAATAGGCCAAATCATTTGAAGATCTCATGCGTGTCACCACTACTAATCTGGTTTCATTATGGGAACAGCCATGTCATGACCCAAGGACACATTCCACAGTAAATTGGAAGAATGGAATTTCAATGAGTACAAATTAAGATCACAAATAATTTTCCTATAACCTACATATAATAAAGTTTTCGACTAATATAATAAAAATAGTAATTTTTCCAAAGTAAGAGGGGGAAAGATGTCTTAATCATCTCTCATCACCCTCTACATTTTCCTCCTTTAGTACCTTATCCATTCCTTTCTATCCTGGTCCAGTTTCCCAACAATTATCTTATCTATGTCATTGCCCCTCCTTTCTCGCTAATAGCCACAGCCTTTTACTCTATTGCTGCCAGATAATAATGGATTTTACTCATTCATGCTCACTGCATTCCTGTATAGAATCTCACATACCATTCCTTCTTGCCACAAGTCAACTTGTGGTGATATAACAGAATATCTGACAATGGAAAATTTATAAACGATAGAGGTTTTTTTCTCACTCTTCTTGTAGCTGATCGAATTCTTGGCCAATCCAGTGTCTGGATGGATACTCTATGCTTCCATGGTACTTTGGTGCTGTGCCATCCAGAGTATAATACGCACTGTATCCCCATGGCAGAAGGCACAGATGAATAAACATGCACCCTCAAGATATTTTCAATGTATATTTTTAATTGAATTTTTGTACATTCATACAAAACATCTTAATCACCTTGACACTCCCTCCCCTACCCACACCCCTCACACTTCCCCCTCAAGATATTATATAAATCACTAATACTATCAATGAAGGCAAAGACTTAATGCCCTAATTATCTACTAAAGGCATTACCTCTTAATAATGCTTATTTGAATAGTAAATTTCAATGTGAATTCATGGGGGGGTCAAAAATAATCAATCTAAGCACAGACTTAGACCCGGAACCCCAGATAGGAACCCTGGGTCCAGTTCTCCCACCCTATCTCCTATCCTAACTGAACTGAGATCATTTATGACACCTCATTCACACATCAACACGGATTGGTGCCAAGACTGAGCACCAAGCACCACTCAGTTGGGCCGCAACCTAACAAGTTGAGGATAACAGCAAAGATCCAAGCATCCACTCAACAAAGGTTGAATCAAATATTGAAACCAAGAAACATCATCAATTATGAAATTCAAGATGTCTAGATCCCACTGCAGAACACAAAAAAACCCCACAATTAACCAAAACAAAATTTCTGCTCCAGAAATTAGCATCCCATCATGTTTCCTGAGAAAAGCAGATTAGCTAATGCACAAGACAATTATTTCAAAATTGCAAAAAACTCAAAGAGGATGTGAATTTAAAAACCCAATGAAAACCACAAAACACAAACAGTTGAATGAAATAAGTAAATAAGTTCAAACTACGACATCAGATTTTAATAGAGAAAAACTCTAAAAAAAAGTCAAAGTGAAATAAAACTTGAAATAAAAAATTCAGGAATTACAAACAAAAAGCTTGGAGGAAAGTGTCACCAATAGATCAGATCAAGTGGAAGACAGAATATCAGGTTTCAAAGGCAAGGTAGAAAATATGAATCACTGAGCCAAAGAAAATGTAAAACCTAAAAAAAACAAAAACAAGAAAACCTCTTAACTGTGGGGAGAAAAGAAAGCCCTTGACTGGTGCCTAGGACATGTGAAGGAGAAATAAAGGCAAGAGTAGTCAACATTACAAGTTCTAGACAGAGAACCAGAAAAGGATCAGAACAGGGAAAATTGCAAATGTTCATATCAGAGTCCATTGGAATTTCTTGATGAAAGCTTCCAAAAGCTTCCTTCTATTGGATTCCTCGTCATTTTGGGGTAACCTCTTCAGAGGATGGTCTCAAAAGAATAGGAGATAGGAATTGTCCTTCTAACGTTTGCAGGTGTTGTAAAGCACAGGTACACTTACACACATGCAGGCAATACACTTATACACATAAAATAAAAATAATAAATAAAATATTTAAAAATTGGGAAGGAAGAACTTGAAGGTAAGACCGCATTTCTGAAGATAGGACATATTTTGGACACAGGATTTGGAGCAATGGAACTGGAAATGATCTGGAAGCCTTCTCCTTGAAGACTAGATCTCATAGTTCTAGAGGCTAATATGCAATCTGCTAAAGGAGAAAAATCAATGATCCAATCCAGCTCTAAAGCCTAATAACCACAACGACTAGTGCAGCAAACTCTCTAGCCACTAGCAGTAGTGGCATTTTTATCTAGGGGGTAATCAACAGCTACTAATCAGATTTAAAGCCCTCTCGATGGGAGGGAACTCATGGGTGGAACTATAAATATAGCCAAATATACATAACTGGAGAGGTCATAGATCCCAGAAAAACCCTATGTCTGGCATAACTCTAGACAAATTTGAAATTTCTTACCATATGCTAAATATGAATCCTTATATTTACAAAGGAGTATACCATACACAACTCATCAAAGAAGCTTCTTTTTGCAGCACATGGAGGCTATTATAGAGTTTCACAACTGGTCACGCACAGAGAATATATGTGTGAGAGATGTACAGCCCTCAGTGACACATCTACAGTGGAACCTTTATACTATAGAACATAGTGAAACAGAGGTTAGAGAGAAACTCTTACCACTGAAGCTTCCTTATGCAACAGAGTATGATGTACAGAGAAGACCACAAACACCTACGTTTTATAGAATAAGAGACTGCACAGTGTGTGTCCCTGGAAAGGACTCCCATATTAAACCTCATCCACCCACAGTTCAGGGACCATTGCGGAAGAAGGGGGCAGAAACACTGTAAGAACCATGGTTGGTGAATGAACATAAGGAAATGGAGGCTTTCAGGCCACTGGGAACTTGCTCAGATGAACTTGCAGCAATGCTGACAGCATGCACAAGACCCATACTGACTCAATCAGACAAAAAAAAGCATAGAACAAAGGAAATGGGCAGCGGGGCCCCACCCTAGTGAGGAACTGTTTGCAACTGATTACTGCTGGGTGAGGGAGAGTAGAACTTTCTTAAGTGAGTGACTAGATAGGTTGACTAGACTCCAGTGGATGAACTTCCCACCAAGGGGCATCTGGGTACAAATTCTTGACTGGATAGGACTTAACGTATATGACAGAATGCATGAAATCCAGTTGGGGGATATAGGGGCTACAGATAAGGGAGGGAATCTAAATTTGATTAAGAGCTATTATATGAAATAAAAATATTAAAAGGGAGAGGCAAGTAATGGGACAGAAAAGAGTAAATGGAATGGGAGCAGGAGGGCAGAGTAGAGGAGGGAATACGGGAAGAAATAAATAATACTAAATAAATAAATAATACTAAAATCCTTTTGAAAAACAGAGAAAACACATACTTCATTCATGAAACATGGAAAAATTAAGTGAGCACTGAACTGGAAGCTTCACCTCAACTAGCTAACTTTCATAGTGCTAGAAGGTGTTATGCAAACTTCCAGAGGAGAGAAGTAATCATCAATCTTAACCAGCTGTGAACCCTGCAAGCTACAATAATGACTGGCTTGGCAAAATTTGCCACTAGTACAATAGTGCCATTAGTGTTATGGAGTAATCAACCACATTCTAATTGGATTTAAGGCTCACTCAGTGATATAAAACCTATATGTGGCACGGTTATTGGGGACTAGTATCTGTGGGTCATAGGCCCTAGGGAAGTACATACTACTAAATACTATATTCTGCTAAATTGACATAGTATTAAAATGATATCTCATGTCTTATTGCTATACACGTAGATTAGTGAATTTCTCAATCCTTGTCAGAGAAACTCCTTGCAGTAGAACCCAGCACAGAGACTCACGAGAGGGAATAGTTCAGGAGCTGGAGTTGATAGATGACTACGTGTAAAAAAATATTTTCCACACAGCAGGACAGTTGCACATTTGAACTTATAGCAATTGTGACAGTATGCACGAGTTCTGCTCAACCTCACGCCAGACAAAATCCCAACATGGAATTAAGGAGGTAGTAGCAAAATCCCACCTCTAGCTATTGACATTTGATAGCTGCTGGGAGAGGAAGAGTACTGGCAGGCCTAAGACGTTTCCAGTCCTTAGGGAAGAAACTGTTTACTTTTCTTTTGGGGTCTTTTTGCCAACAATTTCTCAGTCAATTTCTACTTCGTGTTCTTATTGTACTTTGAGTACTTGATCACCACTTGTACCCAATAAAGTGGCCATGCAAGAAACATTTAATCAGCGGAAGGCAAAAATAGGGTGGCTGAGGAGTGTTGATCTCCATGTGAGAAATAGAGGCTTGAGATAACCCTGGCGAGCAAGCCCCAAGGTCCTCTGAAAGTTGGATGCCTGATTCAAAACTGTTCTATTATAACTGGCCTGGCAGAAATGAAGATATTCTAAAGAGACACTTTAGGTATGACTATTAAAACAATAGACAACAAGATTTGGAATTTCCTCAGGAATACCCTGCTGTGAAAAGAAAAGCCTGGGCCAGCCGGAATGGAAACTCTTCTCTCTAGGAAAGAGATTTACAGCCTTACAGATTGATAGGTCAATAGTATGTGGGACCACTCCTTGACCAGGACTGCTTAGTTGTGCATATCCCTGGCTTCCTAAATTTTATCCTCACTTCAGGACCCCAAAGATGGACTGGAAGAGCTCATTAGGACTCTGTCCCTCATTGCCCCTCTTCTTATTATGGCCACATTGATGAGTTTCCTTTACTGCACTTTTATTATTAATTTGGCTGTTCTAAGGTTTATTGAGGACAGCTGGCCAAATCTGGCTTCTTTAGGCACAGCTTGTGACCCCAAGTTTGATAACACAATCCTGGATATGCTGACATACCGAGTCTTTGATAAGCTTGGTAGCCTACTAGATCTCTAAAAAGCCTTTGAGAGTATTTCTCCGTTGTCTTGCAGAATAGCATATGACTGCTGCAACCCCTACTAATCCCTTCATCAATTTTTAAATTTTATTTTTGTTGGATTTTTGTGACTTTTATATAATATAGTTTGATGGTATTTAGATTCCCTCCCCTATCTGTACCTCCCTCTACAGCCCTTGCCCAATATAATGGACTCTTATATCTCATACCTATGTATATACAAACATATATATACATGTATATATACACATACACTATATATATATATATATGGCCTATAGAATCTGATTTGTGCCCCGAAATGCCATTCAGTGTAGGTCTTTCCACTTGGCCCACCAAGAGTACCATCTCTGTAAGACACTGTCTCTCTCCTTCCCAGCAGCCATCAATTGCCAAAAGTTCCATAGACTGAGTAGAGATTTCTTACTCACTTCCCTATATCTATATTGAAATTCTGTCTGGTTTGAATTTGCATAGGACTTGTGCATGTTGTCACCATTGCTATGAGATCAAATGAGTAACTGGCCAGCTGTGTGGAAGACTCTGTTTCCTTATGGTCATCTACCCCTTCTGGCTCTTACAATATTTCCACCTCCTAGATGGCTTAAATAGGCTTGCCTGGAGCTCCCTGGCTGACTCCCTAACATAGGCTGGTCTGAAGTTCATGAACCTCCAGACACAGCCTTTCCAGTGCCAGGACTATAGGCATAAGTCACCACACTCATCATATACTTGCTCTGAGAAGAAATTGTTGGTGTTGTCGATTTGTTTGTTTTGCAGTACTGAGCTTGTAACCCAAGACTTTGCACATGCTAGGTAAGAACTCTATCAGTGAGATAATTCCCCACCTTTAAAACAATGACCAGAGATAATGAATACCACACAGTTCTGTGAGTACCTTGAAAAATCAAAATAGATAGCTGTACATGTGAGCCTGGCTGTTTTCAGTAAGCTTATTTACAAAACAGCTCCTGAGCTCTGGTTTCCAGCTTTGGGCAGAAGTAGAATGGCTGCCTGGGAGGCAAATGGGAGGCAACATTAGCTGTTACTAAAGACACTCAGTCCCCCTGGACATTGTGACCTTGTCCTCACAGGGCACAGGTAAGCGTGAATGAAAGTTCCCAGAAAAAAAAAAAACTGGTTCTTCAAACTGAGCCTTCTGGAGGGATGATCAACTGATTAGAACCCAATTAGAACATAAATGATTGTGAAGTTTGGAATGTTGCAGGTCAGAGCTTAACCGCAATTTCTCTTGAGCTGTTCTTAGGACCTAGCCATTCTCTGTCCATCATGACTAACAGATAAATATCTTTTGGAATCAATTAACTTTTTTAAAAACCTAGTTTGGGGGCTGGAGAGATGGCTCAGTGCTTAAGAGCACTGATTGCTCTTGCAGAGGACCTGGGTTCAATTCCCAGCACCCACATGGCAGCTACAAACCGTCCTAACTCCAGTTTCAGGGGAATCCGAAGCCTTCTTCTGACCTCCACGGCACTGCATGACAGGGGTGCACTCACATACATGCAGTCAATACACTCATACACATAAAATAAAAATAATAAATAAAGTAAGAAAATAAAAATAAACTAGTTTCATCAAACAAAAGGTGAAGAGTGTCACAGACAGCATCTGAGGCCTATGGTTGCTATTTTTCCTCTTTCCTGTAACTTCCTATTTAAAGTTTCCAACAACATGTTTGAAAAGTGCCTTGATTTGTGACTTTCTTTGTTCTGTTACTATAAAAGCTTCATGAAACTGCTTCCAAGTTGGAACATGGAATTTGGGTGACTTAGATCTGTGTTCCCAGGCCATGGTCACTCATACTTGGCTCCAGAATAAACTATCTCTTATCCCCTTTGAAGTGGGAGTTGTGTTTTGTGTTTTCGCATCAACATAAGCAAGCTGCAGTTTTGGGTCTCAGCTCAGGGAGTCTTTGTGAGATTTGGATAATTGTGTTCAGGCATGTAGTTGGACACTTCTATAAAGAATACACATTTTTAGATTATTTTTCCTTTTATTCATCTCACATTCTTATCCACTGGCTATCAACTAATCACAAGAAAGTTGGAAACTTTTTCTGTGCATTAGCTCCCAGGATAAGGAACTTAGTTTGGGTTATGCAAATGTTCTCTGAGCTGAACTAAGCCGTATTGACTTGTTGGTATGGGCCCCCAGTTCTAGAGGAGGCTATGCACTCTACTGTTTAACTGCATTGTTGAAGACATTATCCAGCTGCTTCACATAATTTCTCATCAGAGATATGGTTTTATATAATAGATACTTTTATACTCTTGTCTTTGGAGATACATACAGTAGATAATTAGGAAGACTCCTAAATATTTTGTGTTTACTTTTTCATGTGTAAAGCTCTGCGTTCACTTTGGAAATCATAATTTTCTTTTGTATCAAGAGCACTACATTCAGTGAGTTCCAGTTGTCTGTGGCTTGTATTAAGAACACTCTGGCACAGTTATTTGTCTGTACACTGAAAGAAAAATTTCAGTTGCAACCTATTCATATACTGCTGAGATAAATAAGATGTTCCCACTTTACTTGGCTTTCTGCCCTAAACACACCTTTAAAAATATTTTATTATATTCATTTTATGTGCATGAGTGTATTGCCTGCATGTAAGTAGTTGCACCCATGTCGTGCAATGCCTGTGGAGGTCAGAAGAGGGCGTCGGATTCCCTGGAACTGGAGCTAATGGATCATTGTTAGCTGTCCTGTAGGTGCTGGGAATCAAACCTAGGTCCTCTACAAGAGCAGCTAGTGCTCTTAACTGCTGTGAGCCCCGTAAACATACTTTTAAAACTTCTTAAACAGCCAAGCTGAGCATTTTCCATATCTTTATATTCAACTTCACCACCTTTCTTTCTCTTCTAGAATCTGATGGAACAGATATACTTTATTATTTTTAGACAGATTTTTAACTTCAGTTCATTGTTTTCCAGTATACCTTCTCTCTGTTTTTCTACTTTGGTCATTTTTTTAGTGTTTTATGTATTATTTTTATTTTATATGTATGCATGTATTGCCTGCATGTAGGTAAGAACACCCATGTCCTGCAATGACCGTGGAGGACAGAAGAGGCTGTTGGATCCCTTGGAACTGGAGTTACGGACAGTTGTTAGCTGCCATGTGGGTGCTAGGATTCTAACCTGGGTCTTCTGTAAGAACAACCAGTGTTCTTACCTGCTAAGCCATCTCTCCAGCCCTAATTTGGTCATTTTTATTCATGCCCACCAATTCACTGATTCTGTCCCTTTGAGACAATGCTGCCTATTTTTGTTTATTTGTATTATTCTACTTTTCTGTTCAATAACATCCATTTCATTATGTTGTGACTTCTTTTTGTGCTGAGATTTACATTTTTCAATTTTTTTTGGGGGGGGAGAAATGTTTTGTTTCATCTTTCAGCCTCCAAGTGACAGTCCATCACCGAGGTAAGCCAGGATAGGAAACAGGGCAGGAACCTGAAGGCAGGAGCTGAATGAAGCACGGAGGAACGCTGCTTCCTGACTTGCTTCTCTGGTCCATGCTCAACCTGCTTTCTTTCTTTTTTTTTTTTTAAATTTACAAAAAACATTATTGAAAATTTCATACATGCATGAAAGGTATTTTGGTCAAATCCATGCCCATTCCCTCCCCTCCAACATTCTCCCCTCTGAAGAGGTAACCCTAAAATCTTTTAAGGATTAGAGACAAGCTCCAAAATACGTTTGACATTTTTGGCCTTGGAACAGACTATGTTGCTACAGGCCCAAGGATATTTTGACTTTTACCCAAGAAACTGGCTACATTTCTTTGGGGTCTTTTTACCCTAACTGCCTAGCCAATTCCTACTTCCTATTCTTATCATGCCATCCTCTGAAGAGGTTATCCAAATTGGCAATAGGGAATAGGGACACAGACTGCTCTGGCTTCTCCCATGCTGAACAGGGCCGCAGGGTGAGGCAATTGGGGTACCCCTTTAGTGGGTCTATCTAAAAGACTCCCAGATTGCATAACTCTTGTCTCTAAGGGGAGAAGAAAGTCCTTGAATAATGAACAGGAGATGTGAAGGAGAAGTAAAGGCAAGAGTAATTAGCATTACAAGTTCTAGACAGGGAACTAGAAAAAGTCAGAACAGGGCAATTTTCAAATGTTCATATGAAAGTCCATCGGAGTTTCTTGACAAGGGCTTCCAAAAGCATTCCTCTTTTGGATTGTTCCTCATTTTTCTTTTGTCTTCCAAGGCTGGACTAGTTGGCTAGGAAGAGTGGCTGGATACTCAGGTGAGGGTCCAGTGACCCTGCTTGGACTCCTTTGAATGAGCACAACTGTCAATAAACTCAATTGTGACTATGTTTAGCAATCAGGCTCAGTGGAGGACATGATGATGGTAGTTATTTAATGCAGAAGGAACTGCGGTATAGCATCATCTTATTAAAATGACCTAGAATTTAAAAGGATTTGGTGCTAGGAGCCACATATGAGGGAGAACATATGTCGTTTGTTTTTCTGAATCTGTTACTTCACTTAGTATAACAGTTTCTAGATCCATCCATTTACCCGCAAATTTCATAATTCCATCTTTCTTTACTGCTGAATAGAACTCCATTGTGTAAATATACTACATTTTTATTAACCACTCATCAGTTGAGGGACACTTAGGTTGCTTCCATCTCTTAGCTATTGTGACAAGAACAACAACAAACATGGTTGTACAAGTGTCTCTACAATAGGATGAGTCCTTTGGGTATATACCAAAGAGTAGTATAATCGGGCCATATGGTAGGCACACTGTTTTCCATAGGGGTTGCACGAGTTGGCAATCCTGCCAGGAGTGAATGAGCTTTCCCCTTTCTCCACATCATCACCAGCATTTGGTATCATTTGTTCTCTTGATCCTAGCCAGTCTGATTGGGGTGAGGTGATACCTTAGGGTTCTTTTAATTTGCATTTCCCTAATTACTAATGATATTGAACAATTTTTGAGATGTTTCTTAGCCACCTTTTTTCTTCCTTTGAAAACTATCTGTTTAGATATTTAGCCCATCTTTTAATTGGGTCATTTGGTTTCTCAATTTTTTTTGAGTTGTTTATATATTCTGGATGTTAAACCTCTGTCAGATGTGTCACTAGTGAAGATTTTTTTCCCATTTTGTGGGCTTTCTCTTCACTTTTATGATTGTTTGTTTTGCTGTACAGAAGCTTTTTAGCTTAATGAGGTCCCACTTGTTGACTGCTGACCTTAATTCCTGAGCAACTTCTAATTTAGAAAATCCTTTCCTAAACCTATATTGTGTAAGTTTCTGCAAATATTTTCTTCTAATAGTTTCAGAGTTTCCAGTTTCACATTGCAGTCTTTGATCCATTTGGAGTTGAATTTTGTGCAAGGTGAAAGATAAGGATCTAGTTTCATTCTTCTACAGGTAGAGATCCAGTTTTGCCAGCACCATTTGTTGAAGATGCTGTCTTTCCTCCATTGTGTGTTCTTGGCACCTTTGTCAAATATCAGGGGGCTGAAATTGCATGTGCTCAGGTTTGGATCTTCAGTGATATTCCATTAATCTATGTGTCTGTTTTTGCACCAGTACCATGCTGTTTTTATGACTATGGTTCTGTAGTACACTTTGAGATCTGCTATAGTAATCAGTGTTGCTCTTTGTGCTCAGAGTTGCATTGGCTATCCGGGGTCTTTTGTGCCTCCATATCAATTTAAGGATGGATTTTTCTAATTCTGTGAAGTATATCATAGTGATTTTGATTGGAATTGCTTTGAATCTATATATTGTTTATGGTAGGATGGTCATTTTTACAATATTAATTCTTCTAATCCATGAACATGGAAGGTCCTTCCATCTCCTGGTGTCTTCCTAAATCTCTTTAACAATTTAAAATTTTCATTATAGAGATTTTTGGTGTCTTTAATCAGATTTATTCAAAGATATTTTAATTCTTTTGCAACAATTGTGAATGGGAGCATTCCCCTGTATTCTTTCTCCAATTGCTTGGCATTGGTATATAGAAAGGCTACTGATTTTTGCAAATTGATTTTATAACCTGCCACTATATTGAAAGTGTTGATCAGTTCTAGGAGCTTTCTGGTTGAACTTTAGGATCTCTTAGGTATAGTATCATATGGCCTTCAAAAAGTGATAGTGTGACCTCTTCTTCTCCAATTAGTACTCCTTTAATTTCCTTCTCCTGTCTTATTGCTCTAGCAAGAGTTTCAAGCACTATGTTGAAAAGGAGTGGAGATAGTGAAAATCCTTGTCTGGTTCCTGATTTTAGTGGGAATGATTTCAGTTTTTCTCCATTTAGAATGATATTGTCTGTGGGTTTGTTGTATATAGCTTTAATTATGTTGAGGTATGTTCCCTCCAGTCCAGTTCCCTCTAAGACCTTGAACATAAATGCATGCCGAATTTTGTCAAAAGCCTTTTCTGCATCTATTGAGATGACAATGTGGTTTTTGTCTTTGAGTCCATTTATATGATTAATGATGTTTATTGACTTGCATATATTGAACCATCCCTGCAACTCTGGGATAAAGCCGACTTGATCAGGGTGGATGATCTTTTTGAAGTGTGTCTGTATGATGTTTGAAAGTATTTTGTTGAGAATTTTTGCATCTATGTTCATTAAAGTTATGGGTCTATTGTTTTCTTTTTGGTCGTGTCTTTTCCCAGTTTGGGTATTAGAGTGATGCTGGTTTCATAGAAGGAATTTGGGAGTTCTCCCTCTGTTTCTATCATTTTGAATAATTTATGTCATATTGGTTGGAGATGTTCTTTTAATGTCTGGTAGAATTCTTCTGTAAATCCATCTGGGCTTGGGTTTTTTATAGTTGGGAGGCTTTGTATTACTGTTTCAATTTCCTTATATGTTATGGGTCTGTTTAAACTGTTGATCTCTTCTTGGTTTAACTTTGGAGGTTCCCATGATTTCAGATATCCATCCATTTCTTTTAGATTTTCAGATGTAGTAGTGAATAGATTTTAAAAATATTCCCTTATAATGTTTGGATCTTTTGGGTGTCTGTTGTGATATTTCCCCCTTCCTCTCTGATTTTGTTGATTTGGATTTGCTCTTTCTTTCTTTTGGTTAATTGGGCTAAGGGTCTGTCTATCTTGTTTAGCTTTTCAAAGAACCAGCTCTTAGATGCATTGATTCTTTCTATTGTTTTCTTTGTTTCTATTTCATTAATTTCTGCTCTGATTTTTGTTATTTCTTCTCCTCTGCTGGGTGTGGGTTTCATTTGTTTTTGCCCTTTCCAGTGCCTTGAGTTGCAGTTTTAGGTCATTTATTCAGGCTCTTTCCATTTTTTTTTTTTTAGTGTAGGCACTTAGAGCTATAAACTTCCCTCTTAAGAGTGCTTTTAATGTGTCCCAGAGGTTGTGTTCTGTTGTATTTTCCTTTTCATTGAATTCCAGGAATTCTTTTATTTCTTTCTTAATTTCTCCTTTCACCCACTCATTGTTTAGGAATGTGTTGTTCAATCACCACTAGTTCGGGTAGTAACTAGAGCTTCATCCAGTTTTGATTTTGAGCTTTATTGCATTGTGGTCCAAGAGAAAGCATGGAATTATTTCAAGCTTTTTTTTTTTTTTTGTATTTCTTGAGGTTTGCTTTTTGGCCCAGTATGGAGGCAATTTTTGAAAAAGTTCCATGGGGTGCTGATTAGAAAGTATATTCTTTGGCGTTTGGGTGGAATAATTGAAAGATGTCTCTTATGTCCATTGTTTAATTCAGATGTCTCTCTGTTAACTCTCTGCCCTGTTGACCTGTCTAATGGAGACAGCAGGGTATTGAAGTCCCCTACTATTACTGAGTTCAGATTCATCTGTGTCTTAAAGTCCTGTAGTGTTGTTTTTATGGATTTGGGTGTACCAGAATTTGGTGCATATATGTTAAGGATTGTAATATCTTCTTGGTTAACTGTTCTTTTGGTCAGAATGAAGTGACCCTCCTTATCTCTTCTGATTAGTTTTACCTTGAAGTCTGTTTCATCAGATATTAGAATTGCAACCCCTGCTTGTTTTTAGTGTCATTTACTTGGAATATTCTTTGATGGGTTCTTGCGGATAGCAAAGAGATGAATTTTGTTTCTTAATCCATTTGCTTAACCTGTGTCTTTTGACTGGGGAGTTCAGTCCATTGATATTTAAGGTTATTATTGAAAGATGTGAACTGATCGCCGTCATTTTGATTGCTGTTTGTGTTCTCTGTGTAATTTTGTGTTTCCTACATTATATCTTTGTTTGTTTTCTTCCATTGCCCCTGGGTATAGCTGTTTTTCTCTCTGCTCTCTGTATTATTTCAAGTATTCTGTTCTGGGCTGGCCTCTATTGCCATGTAGAACTGGAAATACCTTGGTCCAGGCTGATAGTTTGCATTAAGTCAGCTGTAATTCTGATGGGCTTTCCTTTGTATGTGACTTATTTTTCTTTTGTTGCTTTCAATATTCTGTCTTTGTTCTGTACATTTAGTTTTTTTGTTATGATATGTTGTGGGGAGTTTCTTTTCTGATCCTGTCTATTTGGTGTTTCAGGAAATTCTCTTCTACAATCCTGTTTAAGATCTGGTCAACACTGTTAACCTGAAATTCTTCCCCTTCCTCTATTCTATGATCCATAGATTTGGTCTTTTCATGGTGCCCCACATCTCTTGCACATTCCATTCCTGTGTTTTGTAAAATTTGTTTTAAAATTTTCCATAATCTTTGCTTGAGTGGTCCAATTCTTCAACTTTATACTCCTTTGCTCATATTCTATCTTCCATTTCATTCATTCTGGCAGCAAGGCTTTCCCCTGTTGTTTCAAGTTGGCATATAGAGTTTTGCACTTCCTTCTTCATTTCTGCCTCAGTTTTCTTCAATGCTTCTCTCTTTTGTGAATTCATTCAGAAGTTTATCCCTCTCTTCTTTTAGTTCTTTGATTTGTTTGTGTGTTCCTTAAATTCTTTGAATTCCTTGATATTGTGGTTTTGGCATGTGAATTTCTTTTGTTGTTTATGATGCTGATATGAGAATTAAGTTGAAGTGTGCTTCTGTTTGTATTATCCGGGTGCCTAGATCTTTTCTTTATTGGTTATGTAAAGCTGGTAGGTACAGGGTTCAGGTTCTCTCAAGTTTATTTTGGAGGAAACTGATGGCTTCAGATCAGCTATTCAGGGATACCCACAGAAACCCAATTCAGGTTCCAGTCACGTACACTCAGGCTTCCTTCACCACGTGGAGGTAGGATCCAGGCTCTCTCAGGCAGACCTGTGCATTTTCTACCCTATGCCAGAGGGAGGCCGGGGGAGGGGCAGAACTAGGCACTCTCTGGGGGTCTGCTGAGATCCCAGCCTTAGCCTACCAAAGCCAGATATGCCCTGGGGCCTTGGGAGGGCCCTCACAAAATCTCAGGTAAGGGGATGGTATGGCGCAATTAAGGGAAGATTACCGCCACGTGGAGGCAGGATCCAGAGGCTGTCAGGCTGACCCTTGGGTTCTCAGGCCCTCTGGTAGTTGGAGGCCAGAGGGCGGCCAGAACCCCACACTCTCAGGCTGTCTGCTGAGCTCTGAGCAGCTACCCCAATGGAGAAGGTCCGAACCCACCCTCTCAGGCTCTCTGCTAGGTTCTCAGCCTTAGCCTACCCTACATTTTTCAATTGTGTAAATATAATTTGTAATTGTATGGTGAGATGTTTTTTTCACTGCTTAAAAATTCTATCAGGTTTTTGAAATTTCTTACTCCTCTTGGTGTCTTTATTAGTTGTTTTTCTTGTTTAAGTTGTGATTTTCCTGATTCTTGTTTTGTTTTGATTTGGTTTGGTTTTGCTTTTATTTGCTTGTTTTTTTGAGAAATCTGTCTTGCTCTGCAGCACAGGCTGGCCTCAGACCCTATTCCATAGCATGCCATTTAAAAGAACTCTTTCCTAGACACGTCCTTTATTATATTAGCAGACTCCTACTTCAGTCTTTCATGTGAGCAAACGGTCACCCTTCCTAAGCTTAGCTTCTAGGTCGTAATTCACTTTGTGGCCTGTAGTTACAGCGGTAGTTGATGCAGTATTCTTTCCACCTGCTAGCTCATCTAGGCTGCTGAAGTTCCCATAGGTACATGCTGGTTGGGCTGAAGTCTTTGGTCTTAGAACTGGCTTCCTGATGTCTCTGGATAGGAAGTGTCTGACCTTGAGGGTAAAGAGGCTGCTGTGGCAGGGAAATTACTGAGGCCTTCTATGCTCTAACTATGGAAGATGGAAAATCCTTCTCTAGCTGGGGACATCTTGTGAGCACTCACATACTAGTGTCCTAGGATTTTTAGGTAGGGAAGATGTGCCTCACAACCTCATCAGTAATAAGAGTTTCAAGGAGCTGGAGAGATGGCTCAGCAGTTAAGAACACTGACTGTTCTTTTAGAAGACCTGGGTTCAAATCCCAGCACCCACATTGCAGCTAACAACTGTAACTCCATTTCCAGGGGATCCGATAGCCTATTCTGTCCTCCTCAGGCATTGCACAACACAGGTGCATTTTACCTACATGCAGGCAATACACACATACACATTAAAAAAAAAAAAACTTTCAAGCTGGTAGTTGTTACAGTGGAGTATTTCTTCCCTGGTGTCTCCATGTAAGTAATGGGAGTATCATTCTTGTGGAAAGAAAGAGGCTTCAAAGGCTGGCCTAATGACTACAGGAAAGCCATTTTGCTGATATTGGTAGGTTGCCTCAGTTCTTCCTTGTACAGGATTGAAGATTCTGGCTTAGTAGGAAAGTAAAGTTGACCATATATTGACTCAAATATAGATTCACTCATCTGTCTACTTTCTGCTCCAATGCCTTTTCCAATTCTGTGGACACTGGCATAGCCTGAATCTGTGGCGGATTTAACACTTAATCTGGGAGCTGCTCAATCAGTAGGGGACAGAAACTAGTAGAGAAAAGTTTTTGACCTTCAGGCAGACGAAGCTTGGAGGCATTGTGCACATTTATCATGAGGTTCTTGTGGACTTCAGTCGCCACTACTAATGGCACTGATTGATATGTACGACTTTCATAAAAGCTTCTCACATCAAAAACTAACTGAACTCAAGTTCTTTTTTATATTTTATATTTATTTTTATTTTATGTGTATGCATGTATTTCCTGCATGTAGGTGAGTGCACCCATGTCGTGCAATGACCAGGGAGATCAGAAGAGGTTGTTGGATCCCCTGGGACTGGAGTTACAGATGGTTGTTAGCTGCCATGTGGATTATGGGATTCGAACCTAGGTCTTCTGCAAGAACAACCATTGTTTTTAAATGCTGAGCCATCTCTCCAGCCCCTGAACTCAGATTCTTTTATCAGGCTTTATATTTGGTGGAACCCACACTAAGATAAACCAAATAAAATACATGCTGAAGATGTAAAGTGATCATTAAAGGAAATATTCATAACATAAATAAGAAAATATGTTCAGCCAACCCTTAATGGGATATGTTAGGATGAAAACAAAGTAACATTTTTACCTTGCAAAGTGACAGATAGCAAAAATTTTGATGTTATGTCATGCATATGTTGCTTATGCTATTATTGCAACTTCCTCACAAGAAAAAATACTTTGCAGCACACTTGTACTGATCCAGAAATTATAATTCTAGAAATATATGCTATATGTATACTCATACATAGAGATATGTATATGCGCAAGGATTTATGCTGCAGAAATGGCTGAAATGATGTTCCAGCTTACTAGAAAAGCTACTGAATTTCCATCACTAAACAATTAGTAATAAAAAGAGCATGAAAAATCTGTATAATTTAGAGTATTTTGTAGTTATTTAAAATGGAGTATCCACATATTGATTAAATGGAGTAACTCCATATCGATTAAAAATTTAATATGTGGCCGGGCGTGGTGGCACACGTCTTTAATCCCAGCACTCGGGAAGCAGAAGCAGGCGGATCTTTGTGAGATCAAGGCCAGCCTGGTCTCCACCGTGAATCCAGGACAGCTGGGGCTACAGGGAGACCCTGTCTCAAAAAGATCAAAAAAATATATATAATGTGAAGTGCAAAAATGTATACAATATTTAAATATATAGTATATTGCATAACATTTAATATTTGCAAGTTTTGGCTATAAGGAGGGAAATGTGGACCTGAAGGAGTAAAGTATTTATTTTTTTATTTTCTGCTTTTTCCATTTAGAATATTTAATTATATAGATATTTTAGTAACAAATAGTAATAGTTTAGCAAATAAAGGATGATTGCTTTTCAAATGGAATTGAAATTAATCTTCAGTCTAATTTTTCTTTTGAGATAGGACATAAATTTTGAAATATGAGGTAAACAAATTAGGAGTAGAATTAAATGAATTCATCATACATACATATATCTGTATACATACATGTAAATATGTCCGACCTTACATCAAGATTCATATTTCTAATAATCTAAATAATTTCTTTTTGGTTTTCCAAGTTGATAACCCTGTCATTAATCTGAATTATCTTTCCATTGAATAGTCCACAGCTTAGGTTTCATTTATTGATTTCAGAGAGAAAAATGATTTTTGTTTACTATTTTTATGTGGATGACTGGATTGCCTGCATGTGTATAAGTAAAACCATAATGTGCAATGCTCCTGGAGGTCAGAGGAGGAAGCGTCAGATTCCCTGGAACTGGATTTATGGATGGTTGTTAGCTTCTGTGTTGAGTGTTGGGAATCAAACCCAGATCCTCTGCAAGAGAAACCAGTGCTCGTAACCTCTGAACCATCTCTCCAGCCCCAGAAAAATGATTTTTTAATAAAATTATTTGCTGTAAAAATTTTGTGTATAGCAAAAAAACACCCAAATTTGATTATGTGCATAAGGGTAAGATTATATATTACTTTATTCTTTACAACTTTCTGAGTTATTTACAAGACGTATATATTATTTTGATAATAAAATAATGGGAAAATTCTCTGTCCTGATAAAGGTGCTGTTTATGTACACTGCTTGGCATGTTTCAATACTGTTGATGGTCGTCTAACCGCAAAGCTTCTTTATCCTATTATCAGCTGAGTTGTTATCTTTAACTCCCCTACTGGCGTAACTACTGTTGCTGGAGTAGAATAGAGCCGGATGAGACAAAGGAGTTGACTAACCTGGAACAGATCAGGGAGAACATGTTTCCTCCGAGTTTTGATGAGACTATATTATTTGACATTTCGATTTTGTAGTTCTACTGTAGTTGCCTATTCTAACTGTTAGACCAAATGTAGAAAGTAGGTACAGGCTTTGTTTTCTGTTAGTCTTCTTAGGACCTCTTAAAGTTCTTTAAAACCTACAATTGCTTCGTCTATGAACCATGCTAACCACTAAGTGGCGCTATAAGCTCAGTTTTGAGAAATATGTGTCACGAGTGCAGTTATTTTGTTAAGTATAATGATTGCTTAAGAGTTCTTCAAGAATACCAGCAAAATCCAGGCTTATTTCTTCCAAAAAATTTACTGTCCTATTCAAAATGAGTATTCAGAATCAAACTTATTGTCATGCTGGGTGTGAATATTTAAAAGGCCTAGGGGTTAGAAATATAAGGTACATTCAATTTCATTACCCGATTCCATACTATATTGTTTGTAACAACTGCAAGATTGTACATTTAAAACAATTGAAACATTAGAGAACCTTATCTTTTTATTTAAAATTCCCATCTTGCATTTCATTTGGTTCTCGCAAATGGTATTTGTAAATGTATATAATAACTTCTTACACTACAGGATTGGAAAGGACTAATGTCTAAAATTTACAACATATTTAACACTTTTTTGCTGACTAGTTAGCATTCATAGCTGACAACTCTATTTTTTTATTGTTCCAATATCTTATTACCTATAGTACTGATGGTAATAGGAGGTAGCTTTGCTCTCAGGGCAGAGACTAGAGATTTTTTTTTTTGTCTTTTTTGAGACAGGGATTTACTGTAGCTACAGTTGGCCTGGCACTCGGTATGTAGACCAGGCTCTCCTTGATCTCACAGGGATCCCCTGCCTCTGTCTCCTGAGTGCTGGGACTAAAGGCATGCATCACCATGCCCAGTTGAGAGACAATTTGTCACAGCTGCATGGAGGTAGAGTGCTATTGACGCCTAATGGGTAGAACGCGGGGTTGTTACAGAGGGAAGGATACTAGGGAAAGAAGTAAGCAGGAGCATGGAGAGTGATAGTATAGATGGTGCAGTGGTAAAGTGCTTGGCACAGAAGCATGAGGTCCTGAGTTTAATTTCCCAGAACCCATGTAAACAGCCAGCATGGTGGCTGCATTAGTTACTTTTCAGTTAATGTGATAAAAAAAAAAAAATGACAAGGGTAACTTACTGAAAGAAAGTTTATTGGACTTACAGTTCCAGAGGGATGAGTCCATCATGGTAGCAGAGGTAGCCAGAGCATAAAGCTAAGCACTCACATCTTCAAAGTGTGCATAAGAAACAGAGAGCAAAACTGGAAATGAGGCAAGGCTATGAATTTTCAAAGTCTGCCCCAGTGACCCACTTCCTTCAAGGCAGCATCTTCTAAAAATTCCATGATGCTCCCCCAAATAGCACCACCAATTAACCAAGTGTTCAAATACTTGATCATATGGGGGAAATTTCTCATCCAACCCACCACAATGGTGCACATTTGTCAACCCAGCACTGGTGAGATGGAGACAGTAGGATCCCTGAGGCATGCTGGCCAGCTATTCTAGCTGATTAAGTGAGCTCTAGGTAAAGTAAGAGACCCTGGCTCAAAACAGAGAGATTGAGGGAGACATATGATATCAAACTCTGCCCTCTCCAGTGTTAAGCTCGGGCTTCCACACTCACACTTGTACATGTGCATGTACACTTATACACAGATACGAGTGTAGAGACACATCCACACAAAGGATGAGAAATAGAAGAGATGGAATAAACGAATTAAACCACTCTCAGAACATAAAATATTTCACATTTTCTCTCATTTGTGGTTCTCAGATTTCATATAGTCATATGAATAGTATAGTATATATTAAATGAAAGGAGAAGTGAAATTGTGTGGTGAAAAGGAACAAACAGGATGGCGAGGACTGAGAAAGGGGAAGGTGGTAGGGAACAGGGTAATGAGGCAGATGTTCATCATACAGTTTATACTCTATTATATAAATCAATGGTGCTGGGGGAGTAAGGGGATGCAAATAAGGGAGAGACTCTAAATATGATCAAAATATATTGTATGAAATTCACAAAATTTCAATTAAAATCCTTTAAAACATATATATTTTTTAAAACAGAGCAGAAAATGTATTTTTTGGTAGTTATGTTGGTGGCATTTGAGAAAGAATCTCCTTTTTGTAGATCAGTCTAACTTAACTGGTGCACATATGTTCATGATTATAATGTCTTCTTGGACAATTGTTCCCTTATTTTATATATATGTATATCCTATTATATTATATATTATAGTTCATTAAATTGGATGGGGGGCAGCGGGGGTAGGTGAGGATAGGGGAGGGGCCCTACAAACCACCAAACAATATTGTATAACAATCACAAAATTCAATCAAAAATAAAAATTAAAAAAATAAAAATTAAAGAAATAAAATGTTAAGATATATTTTATGAAGTGAAAAAAGTTCAATAAAAATAAAAAATTCATTGTATGAAATTCTGAAAGAATCAATAAAAATATTTTGCTTTGAAAATAAATAAGTAAAATAAAACAACATAAAAAAATAAAACGAAATAGCTTTGCTAGCTGGGTGTGATGGTGAACCCCTGTAGTCTCAGCTACTCAGGATGCTGAGGCAAGAGGATCAGTGCAATGGAGGAGTTTGAGACCAACCTGGACATCATAGTGAAACCCTGTTTCAGTGAATTAATCAACCTTTTGTACATAATATTTACTCAGGTTCTGATTTAAATCTACTTAGGTATTTTAACTGGTGTATTTAGACTATCTCAGACATTACAATTAGTATATTTAGATTACTACCTTGTGGGTTTGATTTTTATGTTCATTGAAATTGCCTTTTATTTTATTCCACTTTTTTCAGCTGCATTTGATTTTGCTTGAGCTTCTCATATGGGCTCGTTGGATCTTCTTTGGTAATCTATCAATTTTATTCATTTTAAATCTTATTATTAAATTTTAAATTATTTTTCTATGTGTATGAGTGTTTTCATGCATGTATATAAGTGCATGTATATTTTTGTATGTGTATGAGTGTTTCTCATGCATGGATGTAAGTGTATATTTCCATGACTGCCCACAGAGGTCACAAGAGGGTGTCAGATCCCCAGGAACTAGAGTTAAGGACCGTTGTTAGTTGTTATATGGGTGCTGGGAACTGACCCGGGTCCTCTTCAAGAGCAGCCATTGCTCTTAAATACTGAGCCAATTCTCCAGTCTCCATTTTTAAACTTGTTAAGTGGTTGACAATGTTTCAACATGCATTTTAATTCATCTGAATCTGCTTTCACATACCACTGTACACTTCCCATGTAGTGCACATCACTTTGAACAAAGCCTATCCATTTCTACATTCCTGCCCATCATGACACTGCTGCCATTCATTTCCCAATTCAGCTAAGAATAAGAAAAATGGGGCTTATTTGTATTCATTACTTCTTTCCTTTGGAAGTCTTCTTATTTTTATTTGGAAATAAGCTTTTGACTTGTGGAAACTCCTTGACTCTAAAGAAAACAGTTTTACATTGTTTGAGTGGGAAAATATCTGAAACTGAATTCCTTGGTTGCTTGTTTTGTCTATTTTATTTTATTTTGTAGTACTTGGGATTGAATCTACATGCAAGCACTATACTACTGAGATGTATACCACTACATCTCCAACCTCTTTTTACCTTTTTATATTTTGAGGCAGGCTTTCATTAAGCTGCCCAGGCTGACTTTGAATTCCTGCTGTAGCCTCAGAAAGCCTTGAATTTATCATCTTCTTGCCTCAGCCTAAGGATTATAGACCTGCACAACCAGGTCGATCTTCTCTTTAATTTTGTTTTATTGGACACAAAATGTTAGATTCATTGCTTTTCTTTTTTCTATTAACATTTTAAATACCTCACAGCATTCTACTTCCATATATGGGTTATGTTTTTTTTAATTTTTTAATTGATTTTTTTGTTTATTTCATACAGAACAGCTCAAACAATCTTAATTGGTTATGTTTTTTAAAAGTTCACTGCAATTCCTCCTTTTGTCTGCCTCATAGGCAAGGTCCTTCTTGCCCTCTACCCTCTCTCAAGAACTTGCACTTGTATTTACTTTTGAGAACTCTAAATATGATATGACTGCATAAAAATCTTTACTACTTGTCCTGCTTGCTATTGTCTGAAAGCCTTGATGTGTGTTTTGCTTGCAATTTTTAATTATTATTATTATTATTATTATTATTTTATCACTTTCTTGTACTGATATCCCAAATACGTCTATGTTATTCTTTTTAGATTTTAGCCCAAAATTCTTCAATATTTTGTGGGGTTTTATATTGTTTTGTTTTGTTTTTACGTATCTGAGTGTTTTGCCTGCATTTATGTAAGTGTACTATGTGCATGAAATGCCTTCAGTGGCCAGAAGAGGTAGTTGCATCCCCTGGACCTGGAGTTACAGATGACTGTTAGCTTCCACGTGAGTGCTGCGAAATGAACCCAGGTCTTGTGCAAGAGCAGCCAGTGCTCTTAACTGCTGAGCCAACTCTCTAACCGTCTTCTTCTTTTTTTATTGCTTTTCTTCTACTCTTTCTATTTCAGGTTTTGAGTTTATACTGCCATATGTTCAAGCTCCTTACTCTTTCCCTTGGCTATGTAGTTACCAATAAGCCCATCATAGCCACTTTCTGAGTCTATAATACTTCCTGTGATTCTTTTGTTAGAATATTCTTTTTTGTTTATTTAATGTGTATGGGTGTATTGCTTGCATGTAGGTAGGTGCACCCATGTTGTGCAATGTCCGTGGAGGTCAGAAGAGGGTGTCTGGACCCCCTGGAGCTGGAGTTACCGACAGTTGTTAGTTGCCATGTGGGTGCTGGGAATGAAACCTGGGTCCTCTGCAAGAGTAGTCAGTGCTCTTAACTGTTGAGCCATCTCTTCAGCCCATAGAATAGATATTCTATATAGTTTTATTACTTGAGAAGGCATTAATATATAAAATAATTGAGGAACTCAAGCAACTCAGTAGCAAGACAGAAATGTGCAAGTGAGATAGCACATAACTTGTGTAAAAGTGACTCATATCAAAAACATAAAAGACAAGTGTTCGCCAGGATATGGAGGGAAGGGAACACTGGTAAACAGTGGGTGTGAATATAAATTTGCACAACCCTGATGAAAACTAATCATTTTCTTCAAAAAATAAGAATAATGTTCCACAGCCAATAAGAGAGCCCAGTGTGTTAAGGTGTTTGTCACCTAGCCTGATAGGTTGTCCTCAGAACCCATGTGGTAGAAGAAAAGAACTAACTCCCACACATTGTTCAATGACCTCCACATGCACACTGTGACACTCTGTCATACACAAAATAAATAAATAAATAAATAAATAAATAAATAAATATTCGTTTTCTGAGGACTTGTACTTGGCTGTGGCCACTTTAAGTGTTTGTAGCTTTCTCCACCTTCTGTAAATAAAACAAGAAGCTAGGAAGAGGTCGAAGCCAGTGGAAAGTCCTTCCATCAGATGGTATTATACTCTGGCAATAACCTATTCTTATGGAGATCAGGTCTTGACAATACATATTATTCTCCTTCTCTTACCAAATCAAAGTTAGATCTTTTGGGCTCCTCATTATAATAATATGATGGTATTTATTATGATAAAATTCAGAAAAGTGTAAACCCCCTGTGCATCTGTGATTGTTGTTTCTCAGGGGGTTTCTCATTCTCTTGATATTCCATTCAAGACTGTTAATCACCTGCTTCCATTAGTTTGTGACTTTCGTGGTTTCTGTTCCAGGCAAGAACTTGGCTGTGGCTCTCTGGGTTTTTCTGTTTCTCCATATTTAAGTGCGTTAATTGACTTCCAAATCCAGGCCCTGATAAATATTTTTTAAATGATACTTGTTATCAAATCATTTAACTTTCATTTTTCGTGAGCATGGGAATAGGGATTGCTCAGCTCTTTATATGAAAAGATGAAATGAGAAGTCAATTTTTTTCATTTAATTTTTTAAATATAATTTGAGGTGGTTCAGTTCTTTTTTATTGTGGAAAGGACATAGCATAAAATTAATCACTTCAACCATTTCTAAGTGCACAGTACAGTAGTGTGCATTGTTTCCAACATAGCTCTGGAAATTTTCCATCTGGCAAAACTGAAACTACACCAAGTGAAACTCTTCTTTCTTGACTTCACCAGCACCTGGCAACTATCAATCTGCTCTCCTCTCCTAGTGTTTGACCGCTTTATGCATATCATATAAATTGAATCATGTAATAATTGTTCTTTTGTTATCGGTTTGTTTAACAGCATACTGTCTTTAAGATTCATTCATGTCGTGGTATATAAATCTTGACTTTAAAAAAGTCAAAACACGCCAATAAGAGGGAACAGCTTTCAATTTTAAATAGTTTTTTCATGGTAAGTCTTACTGAGAAAATGATTTTTCAGAAGAGATTTCAAGGAATTGGAAGTCATAGTCAAGCAGATATCTGGGGAAAACAATCCAAGCAGGGTAGAGCCAAAACAAAAACCTAAAATAAGAGTGTTTTGGACACATCAGAGGAACACGAACAAGGCCACGTCAATGGAACAAAAAAATTAACGGATAAGAAATCAGATAAAGAACAGTAAACAAAACAGAGAGAATCTCAGGGACCTGTAGGTAATTTTAAAGACATTGTCTTTGCCTCTGAATGAAATTTGACTCCATTGGAGGAGTCTGAGACAGAAGAGGTGCGTAATCTAATGTGACCCATAAAATATTACTGTGTGCGCTATGCTAAAAATAGGCTGTATGTACAAACAAGATGAGCCCCAGAAGCAAATAGAATTCATGTGAGCCAATGATTCATTGTACAAATACATCCTGAATATTTATCCAGATTATATAAGTGGAGACAAAGAAAAATTGCAGTAATTATGTTCCTATAGTCCTTGGATTTTAGGCTGTGCACAGTAGAATTCAAAATAAACCTACCATGTTAGCTACTGCAGCCTAAGCCCCTTGCAAATCCAATAATGCCAAATTCAAAGTAGTGGCAGTGAGTGTTGCAACAGCTAGAGAACTAGCCTCATGAGCAATGAAGCCAATTTAATTAAAGCTATATCCACATTCAACTTTAATTTAAGAGGAATGTAAATGATCATCCTTTCAAACTAACCTGTAGTCACCAAACTAAAGCAAACCATACTACAGATTTTCATCAATTTCATGAATAATATTTCATTGATCCCAAACCACACCAATTTACTGATGTGTTATCAATGACTGTGGTTTCACTATAATGGCAGCATTCAGATGTCACAGTAGAGAGCACGAAGCAGACACTACCCAAATATTCATTCTTCCTTCCTTTGTGGATAATGGGGTCTGATATCAGTAACCTCAACTTCTATCTAAGAAACTCTAAAAAATTAAACCCCAAGTATGCTAATAAAACCATAGCATGAAAAAGAAAACCAAGAACAATGGGATTAATCAAGGAAAATAAAAGCTGGCTCTTTGACACATCTTAAGTCAAGTGGGAACAGTTTGCAAATAACAAAAATGAGAGAGGTGATATTGTGGATGTCTCTGAGGACTCCACAAGTATTACAAAGCTTGTTTTAGATAAGATGGAATACCAGAGGAGAGCTATGATGGGGAATATTCTGTATCCATTTGGCTGAGCTATAGTGCCCAGTTGTTATTCAGTCACCAAAATGTTGTAGCATCTTTAACATTTATCAATTTATTTTGTGTTCTGGTGTTGGTCACATGCCACAGCACATATGTGGAGGTCAGTGGACGACATGTGGGAGTTGGTTGTCTCCTTCCACCATGTGAGACTTAAAAATCAAGCTCCAACTGTCAAGCTTGTTGGCAAGCACCCTTATCCGCTGAGCCATCTCACGGGCCCATGAATATGTTTTTAAAAAATGACTAATCTTACAACCAAGTCATCTTAAGTGAATATAGCCCTCCACACTATTGATGTGATATATCCTCTCTGGATTTTATTATTTGTAGTAGTTTGAACCTGAAGTTCTGTGCTAAAGATTAGATTTGTCATGTCCAGATTTCCTTGAGAAAATTTCTTAATTTATCTCACATGAGAGGGATGGAGGGAGGGAGGTTGGGAAAAAGAGGGAGGGAAAGAGAGAGGGAGGGATGGAGGGAGGCAGAGACAGATCCCCATATGTATATCTAGAATTCTGTGTCTATAGATATTACAGATATCTACCTAAAGTCGTATATAATGTATTTAAAGTGACAAAAGAAAAATAAGCAAAGAACTCTGTGTCTAGTGAAATTATTTATCAAAAATAAAAGCTGTACTCTTCATATCACTGAATAGGACAACTATAATGAAACTTCCAAGAGTCAGGGAATCATTGTATAAGAGAGAGGTGAAAGATTCTAAGAGTTGGAGATGGAGCATGACCACAAGGAAACTGAGTTCTCCAGTCAGCTGGTCAGTTACTCATATGAACTCACAGCAATAGTAACAGTATGCACAAGTCCCATGCAAGGTCAAACCAGACAAAATGCCAACACAGACATAGGGAAATAGGTAAGAAACCCCAACCGTATCTGAGGAACTATTGGAAACTGATGGTTGTTGAGACAGAGGTGGAGAATCATTTTCTTTCAAGGGGGAGATTCTTGCTTGGGTAACCAAGCTCGAGTAACTGGGCTCACATTGAAGGACATTTTGGGACACAAATTTGAAGCTATATGCATATATACATATGTGTGTGTATTAGAGTATATGAAATTGATGGGAAAATAAGGCTAGGCATGGACAGGGGAGGGGATCAAAATAGGATCAAAATATATTGTAGGGAAGTGTTGTGTGGAATGTAGGACAATATAGGGCAGGTTGGAGGGGATAGTGTGGGATAGATATGATGATATTTCATTGTATACATGCATTAAATACCCAAAGACCAAAAAATGCTTATAATGCGAAAAGTAAAATAAAACCAATTTTTTTAAAAAATGAGGGGCTGGAGAGATGGCCCAGAGGCTAAGAACACTTGATATTCTTCCAGAGGACCCCGGTTCGGTTTCCAGCACAAATATGGGGGCCAAAAGTCTTCCATAACTCCAGTACCAGGGGATCTGACGCCCCTTTCTAACCTCTACAGGCATTGTACTCATGTGATGCTCTTACATGTATGCAAGCAAAATACTCATAAAATAAAAACAAATATATCAAGGCTGGAAATATGGCTCAGCAGTTAAGAACACTGGTTACTCTTGCAGAGGACCCAGGTTCGGTTCCCAGCACCTGCACAGTCGGTTAATATCCATCCATAATTTTAGTTCCAGGAGATCTGATGACCTCTTCTGATCTCTGCAGATATTGCAAGGCATGGGTGCACTTACATACATACAAGCAATACACTCATACACATAAAATATTTAAAATATTTAAAATGAATGAATAAATCAAAATTCAAAATATTTGAGAAAAAAGATTTTAACTATATATTTCACACATAATTTTGCACTAAAAGAAGTGTTAGGGGTAAGAAACTTAGCTCAGGGTTAGAAGTTAGACCTGGCATGTTGCGAGGTCTCAACACTATGGGAAGAGATAAAGTACAAAGTGGCCGGTTAAACATGTGTACTTTAGTGTGAAATAAAATAAAACAAGATAGAAACTCAGAAATACAAGAATGACTTTGTAAGCCAAAAAATAACAGCTGAGAATTTTGAGTTCTATAACATATGTAGGCTTTAAATTCATAGTACCATTTGTGAAAAGAGTGAGAATGAACTAAAAAGTGTATCTTTGTAAAGTTCAAATATTTGAATTTAAAGTAGAATGATATTATATAAAGGTATGCTGCGAAAGGAGAAAGGTGGACATTGAAGTCCCCAGGTCAATTATAAAGAAAACAAATGGAGAACTAAAAGGAGAAAATGAAACACTGTATGAGATGCAATTAAATCCAAAAAGGGTCTTGAGCAATTAAAACAAAATTTAATAAGAAGGTAGGAAAGAGGCAGTTAGCAAAGTAATATATCTAAGTAGATCCTTGTTGGTAAATACATTAATATTTATTAAATAAATACTCAAATTAAAGGGCAAATATTATCAGAGTGAAAAATTAAACAAGGCACAATAATAGGTTGTCTTCAAGAAACATACTTTGAATATACTTTAAAATAAAAGAATGAAACTTATATGTCATGGAAAGAGTAATTACAAGAAGACAGAAGTGACTATATCAATATCAGGTAAATAGACTTCAAGATATTCGCAAATTATTATGGCCAATCTTGTTTGCTAACTGGACTAGATTGAAAGATGCCTAAAATTGCAAAGCATACTCGTTATGGTGTCTGAGACATTAATAGAGAGAATTAATGAAGAGGGGAAGAAACATCCTGAATTTGTGAAGTACCATCCTGTAGCTCTGCAGCCCAGATAAAATAAAAGGTGCAAAGTAGAAAGTTCAACAAGACTTCACAGCTCCTGCTTTAATCCTAGCAATTGAGGAGACAGAGACAGATGAATTCCCATGAGTGAGACCCTGTCTTAATAATAATAATAATAATAATAATAATACATAATAATAAATAATAATAATAAAAACCGGTGCTCTTGCTCTTGCTCTCGCTCTCGCGACACCTCCTTCCCATCCTTCCTGACTGCTACGATAGAGGCTGTGCTGCTCTACAAGGCTCTCCCTGAACTGATGGACTGGCACTGTTGAATTATAAGCAAAATTAAATTTCCCTCCCTTTAGGTGTTTAGATCCAACAAATGGAAACCTGATAACACAAAGACCCAGAGAAAGATATTTCATAATGATAAAAATGCACATTTGAGGCTGAAGAGATGACAGCAGTTAAGGGCAAGTACAATTCTTGCAGATACCCCAAATTCAGTTCCTAGTACAAAAGTCAGGTGGTTCACAACTGTCTGTAACTCAAGCTCCAGAGAAATCCAATACTCCTAGCCTTTACAGGCACTGTACTCACCTGCATATAC